>NW_015402263.1:0-3951 GCF_001527695.2 Protobothrops mucrosquamatus
CGCCTTCTAGTTATAAATATAATTAGAGATCATCTTGTTGTGATAAAAATATTGTAATTCCCAGGATTTTTAAGGTTCATTCTCCAAAATTCAATCTGTACCTCATTGCACCTTTTGATATGCTAATTCTAATCTGAACAATCTGAATCAAGATTGAAAGACAGTTTCTCAAAGAATCTACCAAAAGCATTCAAGGCCATTTTGCTGAAGTATATCAATTGTATTAATTTTTATGATCTCAGTCTGATTTTAATTACTTTTCTCCCATGTTTCAGCTCTAAATCTCCCTTTAGTTCCTATGTAAAACAGTCTGCGTGGTTTGAAAAAAATCTGCCTTTCTAGGTAATTTAACCAATGAGAAGAAAATTGGTCTTCAATGAAAATTCAGTGTTTAAGAAGTCCTCTGTATCTCTCCTTAAAAGCTTTTTGGTATTAAGAAGAAGGATGGAAGAAACACTAAAAAGGGAGGCGGGTGGAGGAAAGGATTTTAAGTGGACCAAAAGATTCTCAGAATCCCTCTTAAAATTCTGCATTAAGGACAATGCCTACACACATGAGCCTCAGCTGAAAACAACCAAACTATTCTTTATCTCTCTTTCCATTGCCAATATTTTTCAAGAGACCTACATATGTACATATTATACTATTCTTTTTTTAAGGTAAGCAACTTAATGCCGAGTGTAGAAAATGACTAAAAATAATAATAAGCCAAAAGGTTAAAGGGGGAAGGGAAAGGACTAATGTAGTCTACAGCAACCCTTTTCACTATATTTCTTCATATTCTTCTATCCTGCAGATCTATACGTCCATCATGATGATACATTAGTTCATGCATTGTTTTTGGTGAACTTTCTCACTTCTTTCTTTCTGAGGATCTCATCAACACCACGAATCATGACTTTTCATGGGACTGAACTTTCATTCATTTTCTTTGCATGAGAAAACCACTTCTTCTTTTGTGTTGGCTACCTAATTTTTTATTCAGTCCATATTCATACATCATTATTAACACTTTTTGTTTTACCACACATACTTTTTAAGTAGCCTATTCCCACTGCATGCAATTTAATTTATTGCTTATCCTGTAATACCAAATTCTCACTTCCATGTAAAATAGACAAAAGCATGCTCTTATACACTGCCATTTTTGTTTCTTTAAGCAATATACATATATGTTTCCCATAAGGGACCACATGGTATCTGCTACATTTCTATCAACATTTGCATAGGTTTACAAATTATAATTCATTTGCTCATGTTCAGTAAACATCCTACCATGGTAAATACATTCATCTACTGGTTTTTTTTTACTATTTATACATACTTTAGATTAAGTACTTGGTTACATTATACAATCTAACATTCCCTTGGATTTGGTGAAAACAACATAGCATTATCTGAATATATAGCTACATTCTTATTTGTAATCAAAACATGTCTAATATTAGCACAGACATTCCTTATACATTTATTATAACAAATATAACTTTGCTTGGAACTGGATTTTGAATGGAGACACATATGAGACTTGTTATCTGAGAGGAGTTCAAGCCAGTTGCTCTCAAGGAAGTGGACAGGTCCTTGAGGTTGTGAGCTTAGCCACCTGGGTTCTGGACCCCCCTGTTAGTCAAGGCCTCCTGGTAAGTGTCATATGGTTGGGTCCAAATGGTGATTAATACCTCTTTGCAGGAGGGGCTGGTACCACCTGCCCTAAAGGAAATAGTGATGCACTCCTTTCTCAAGAGGCCATCCTTGTACCTCACGGTATTAGACAACCTTTGTCAAGTCTCCAGTCTTCCTTTTTAGGGAACATGGTTGACACACAGCTAAAAGGGCACTGGATGAAGTGGTTATCAGGATCCTTTTCAGATCCCTGCAATATGGGGTGCCTCAGGTCTTAAGTCTTCTCCTTTTTGACATCTACATAAAACTATTAGGGGTGGCCATATGTCGGTAAGAGGTCCAGTGTCATCAGTATGCTGATAATGCCCAAGTATATATCTTTACCCCTAGCCAGACAGGTGATACTGTGGTGTGCTAGCCAAGTGTCTGAAGGCTGTAAGGATATGAATAGGGAGGATCTGGCTCTGACTCAACCCTAGTAAGATGGAGTGGTTCTGTGGTTTTGGCTCCAGGCCCACATATATTCCATCTTTGAATTTGGATGGGGTGTCCTAGATTTACCCAATTAACATCTTTGTTGTGCAAGCTGTACTGGCTTCCAGTTTCTGATACAATTCAATGTGCTTGTTATCACTTTTAAAGCCCTATATGGCACAGGATCAGGTTATCTACAGGACTGCCTTTCCATAAGAACATCTATACATCCACTTTAAGGGAGCTAGAAAGTGTGCCTTTTCTGTGGCAGTCTCTGCCCTATGAAATACTTTTCCACCTGAGGTTTGGCAGTTGTCTATCCGATTAGCCTTCTGAAAAGCACTGAAGACTTTTGGCTTTCCACCCAGGCACTGGCGTAAAATGAGGTGACTGCCTGTTGAAGCTTGAATTGGTGTTTTTAACGTTTATGCCTTTAATCGTTTTTATATGGTTTTTATGTTCTAATTTTTGATTGGGAGCTGCCCAGAATTTGGTATGAGATGGGCAGCTATATAAATGCTTTACATAAATCAAATATTCATATCCATATATTAAAAACCAAGAGGATAGCATAGATTCTTGTTTTACTCCCTCCTCAATGCTGTACCATTCACATGAACATTTCATTTTTTTTCTCATATAAGTTTTCTTTCTATCATTTACCGCTTCTGTTGTATTTAGTAATTAGCCTTCAACTCTGTACACCCTGAAAACACTCCATAATTAAAGCCTATTCACTTTATCATGCACTGTTTTTGACTCAACAAATGTACAGAAAACTTTATTCCCAGTGATCTGCCAAAACTCTGGTATAAAATCACCGTTATTCTGAATTTTTGCTCATTATCACTGTAGCTCATTATCATATTGTAGCTCTTCAGTCACAATTTTGCCAAATATGGTATCAGACACACTTTACAATCTAAGCCCTCTGTAGTTTTTTCATTTATTTTTGCTAGCAAGCTCTTGTAGGGCATAAACAATTTTTACTAGCAAGCTCTTGTAGGGCATAAACCTATGCAATCTTTACATATTTAGTAAAGGGGACTTTAATGAATATGTAATTGGTCTGTAAAGATTGCATATACAATGTAGTCCTTGACTTACAACCACAAATGGGAGCAGAATTCCCATTGCTAAGCAAAATGGTTGTTAGGTGAGTCATGCCAGATTTTATGAATTTTGTTAAGCAGTTGTTAAGCAAATATTGCAGTTATTAAGTGAATTATGCAATCATTAAGCAAATCCAGCTTCTCCGGTTGACTTTGCTTGTTGGAACCTGGCAAGGAAGGTTGCAAATGGTGATCACGTGACTCTGGGATGCTGCAACTGTCATAAATACATGCCAGTGGCTAGTTCCTGAATTTTGATCACATGAGAACGCTGCGATAGTCATAAGTGTGAGGACCAATCATAACTCACTTTTTTCAGTGCCATTTTAACATCAAACAGTCATTAAATGAATCATTGTAAGTCAAGGTCTACCTGTACTTATATTTTAATAATTCTCCTCTTATATCATCTATCCTGCAGCCTTGCTATTTTGGAGGATTCACACAGTATTTATGAGTTTCTTTTCACAGATAATATAGAATAGAATAGAATAGAATAGAATAGAATAGAATAGAATAGAATAGAATAGAATAGAATAGAATAGAGACTTCCGGTGGCAGGCGCCTTCGCTGGACGCAGCTGTTTGCTGCTCCCGCCTGTTTCTGCGTAAAAGCCGTTTTGACAGCCTGCATCAGCTGTCAAACGGCTTGATACCTTTCCCCTGGGCATAGGGGGAAAGGTGAGCTGCCCGAGGTAGGAGTTGAGTTCCCGAGTCGTCCCTTGTGGACGATGTAGGTGAGA
>NW_015402264.1:0-3951 GCF_001527695.2 Protobothrops mucrosquamatus
AATCATCTTTGTTGCTCTTCTCTGTACTCTTTCTAGAGTCTCAACATCTTTTTTACATCGTGGTGACCAAAACTGGATGCAGTATTCCAAGTGTGGCCTTACCAAGGCATTGTAAAGTGGTATTAATACTTCACGTGATCTTGATTCTATCCCTCTGTTAATGCAGCCTAGCACTGTGTTGGCCTTTTTGGCAGCTGCACCACACTGCTGGCTCATATTTAAGTGATTGTCCACTAGGACTCCGAGGTCCCTCTCACAGTTACTACTATTGAGCAAGGTACCCCCTATACTATACCTGTACATTTGGTTTTTCTTGCCTAAATGTAGAAGCTTACTTATTTAATGAGGTAGTTATGATCCAGGAATTCCTGGGGATATGGACACATATCTGGACACAATCCCAGGACAGTCAGTTTCCAAAGCAATGTCATATCATAAGGTGATGTTGGCTATGGGTTGGATGGCTACCTGGCTGGGCCTCTAAGTGGTTCTCAACTGGAAAGGTTCGTTTATGGATGCATTGACTGGTAATGCTACTATAATACCTGAGTAAGATGCCACATTCTGGAATAAGCAGGATTCCAGAATTATGTTCACTAAATATTCTGCTTGTAAAGATACAAATCTGCCTATATAGCAGTGGTTTAAACTTTTGTACTCTATGCAGAGTACAATCAGGGTTTTCATTAAACAAATCCTCAATCTCAAATGAAAGAGCTTCAATCCATGCACTAGCCTCTTGAGTCATGGAACTACATGACTCCAAAGAGTTATGGCTACTTACATCTTCTTCACTCTGACTTTCATGTTTGTCTGTATTAATTTGTTGCTTGGCCACTGGAGGCCTAAGGCAAAAATATATAAACAATTTCTCTGCTATCATCTAACAACTAGAAAAAAAGTAATGGATCAATTTTTCCCTGGGAAAGTGCTGGTACTCAGTCAATTACAATTAGTTTTTATCTGTGCAATATGTCAATCTCATTATCCCCATTCTATTTCCTCCGTATTTACAGACACTAAATGTGAGATTTTCTTGGGATTTTGCTAGCTTCATAATATTGGAATTTGCTACCAGATGGGGGACCAAATATTTATACTGATCCCTAACATGATAAAAAGTTTCAATGACACAGAGATGGTTCATTAAACCTTAGCCAACTTAAAAGTGCAGGCATGATAAGCATATAAAGCAAGATCATGCAGTTCCCAATAGCCATGCATATTAGCTAGTTGAACTCGAGAAGTTGTAAAGGAACCTTTTGAAACAAACTTTGAGATGTCAGATTCATAATCCCTCTCACTGAGGAATTTCTAGGAATTGATATCTGTAGCTAGGTGAGAAATAACCTTATGGGAGCAGGGAATGTAAGATAGCTGCAAGCATGTATGGAAAAATATGTCTTTGATTCATCTTTAGAATACATTCTAGAATACAGTTGATATATGGAAGAGGTATGATCTTATCCCTCCTCTGTTGGGTGGGAGACTAAATAGTGGAGAAAGAAATATGACAACTATGATATTGCTTCGTTGTTGTTGTTCAGTTATTAAGTTGTGTCCAACTCTTCAGATCTCAACCTCACAGACTATAGCAAGCCAGAGTCCCCTACCCCTCACTGTCTCCTGGAGTTGATTACAATGGAAAGAAAGGTTGTTTCTTTTTTTTTAGTGATCTTAAAGGTGGCAGTAGGTAGCTAGAAGAGGATGCTTTCACCTATGGGTGTCTCTGAAAAATGAAGTGATATCTAATTGCTTCAGAGGATCTCATTAATCAAAGTCATATGCTCTAGTTTTATATTTTAAAACAACAGTCCCCAACTTTTGTAGTCTACAGCCCGGGAGTTGGGGACCCCTGTTTTAAAACATTCTGAACTTCACAGAATGACTGCATTTGAATAATTACACTTTACTAAACATAAGATATTTTTGCTGGAATCGTAATTTCAGCAGTATTTTAACATTAATTTCCTATTACTGCAAAAATATTTCACAGGTACATACTTGTTTAAAAAATCTTGTTCAGATCCAGGTTCTGACTCATGCTCTGGTATTTGCTCCCCAATTTGTCGAGTATTTTCTCTCAACACTGTTGATGTGAGCTGAGGTGTCTGTAGAGCACCTGGGGTCTGGATGCTGTCATTTCTATTCAGCCAAGTGCCTTCAAGATTCTCATCTGATATATAACCATAAATGATTAAAGTAAAATATACACATCAACCGTAATTTATTATTGCTTAATTAATAAAGCAAGCAACTAATGAAATGCAATCCCAACAGGAAAAATGCTTAACAATAATCTGTTTGAAGGCTTATTAAATATAATGCAGCATATAATACAATATACTGCACACATACATATATACAATGCATTCAGAAAATATTCAGACCCACTTCACTTTTGTCAATTTTGTTATGCTGCAGCCTGATTCTACAGAGATAAGTTTGGTTACATGAGTTGAAGGGATGAAGATCAAACTGGGAAATCCAAGCATTCCAGACATATTTGGATAGAATTTATAAAATACTCAAAGAGAAAGAAATGAAAAGTTTTAAGAACAGAATATATGAGTCTGTGTATGCATGTGGTAGAAACAAAGGTGGTTTTCAAGGCTAGAAAAGAATGAAGAATAAACGTTACTTGTTGTAAATTATTTGTACTTAGGTTTCCTTTTCATTTCCAATTTTATTTTATTTTTTACTTCTTACTCCTTTTCCATATTTTGTATTACACAGTTTATGCTGAAAGGCAATATTCTAATGTATCTTCTGCATAATTTAAGTGCAAAAGATCACAAACCTGCCTATAGTCCTTGATTTACAACCATTTTCTTAGTGACTATTACAAGCTAGAACGGCACTGAAAAAAATGAATTGTGACACATTTACAACCGTTGCAGCATTTCCATGGTCATATGATGAAAATTCAAATGCTTGGTAACTGGTTCATATTTATGATGGTTGAAGTGTCCCAGGGTTAAGAGATCACCTTTTGTGACCTTCTAACAAGCAAAGTCAATGGAGAAGCCATATTCACTTTACAACCGTGTTACTAGCTAACAACTGCAACGATTCACTTAACAACTGTATCAAGGAAAGTCATAAAATAGGGCAAAACTCATTTAACAACTGTCTCATTTAGCAACGGAAATCAATCGTGGTCATAAGTCAAGGATTACCTCTATTGCTTTATTTCTGTTTGAGGAAAGCATTAATGAAATAATATTTCACTCTGTTGTTAAGAGAAATACTGGTTCAAAAAGAGATATTAGCTTAAACCAGAAACCATTTGAACCAAATAATGTCATAAAGTTATATTTTTATTTAACATTCTGACTACAATACATAATTTTTAAAGTCACATTTACCTTCAACTCTTTTCTTATGAAGTGGAGGTCGACCTTTCTTATTTCGAACAGAAGAAGTTTTGCTACTGCTGCTTCCACTATTCACAGACATCCTATCGTCCTCACCACCTGTCACTAATGAATTTCTGTAGGAAATCAATGGAAGCCATACATCTTCCCTCCTTTCCATCATCTGTTCTGTTAGGAACTTCTCCAAATATGAGTGACTGGGTTGGAGAAGAGGAAGAGAGAACAGTATAAACAAATGATGAAAATAGCTATCTATAGCTACAATGTAACTTCTATTTTAAATAGTTATTAGTTTTTTATTTATTTATTTATTTAATTTAATTTATATGCCGCCCTTCTCCCGACAGGGACTCAGGGCGGCGCACAACATATTTAAAAACCCGAACATATATACAATCCCCCCCTTAAAACCGAATTAAACCGAATTTTAATGTTGCGTCTTCCGAATATTTAAAACCCAATATAAAATCCACCCTAGGTCAGGTCCGCTTGCTGGAAGAGCCATGTCTTGAGGGCGCGACGGAAGGTAAGGAGATCCGGAATTATCCGGATCTCGGGGGGTAGTTCATTCCAG
>NW_015402265.1:0-3950 GCF_001527695.2 Protobothrops mucrosquamatus
GCTTGCAGGACTGGCCTAGGGTAATTTTTAGGGGGGTTTTAATTATATTTTAAATTCGACAAATATTTAATATTCTTTTTAATTAATTTTAAATTTGTATTGTTTGTATGTATTTTAAATAGATTGTCAGCCGCCCTGAGTCCTACGGGAGAAGGGCGGGATATAAATTCAAATATAAATAAATAAATAAATAAATAAATACACTCCTTGAACTGCTTGAGATGATGCTTGAAATTGACAAGACCTAAATCAGTTACTTGTTGAAGGCTTTTGGTCTCTTAGCCAGCTCTAGCTGAAGCTAAAGCTCAAATACTTAGACATAGGAGAAGAGAAGACTTATTGTGGAAAAAAAGCTGATGTTGAGAAAGATTGAAGGTAACAAGAAAAAGGGCTGACAGGAGATGAGATGGTTATATAGTGTTATTGATACAGTGGGCCAGAGTTTGGCAGACTCTGGGAATTGGTGGAGGACAGGGGGCCTGGTGTGCTGTGATCCACAGGGTTGCAGGAGTTGGACATGACTTAGTGAGTGAACAAAACAACAACCAGGTCTAGCACATTCCTGCTATTGAAAATCAGTCTTTCTGTGGCTGGAAGCAGTTAATTTCATATATACTGTAGGTAGGACTAAGTATATTTCTTTTTATTCTAGTAATTTTTGTCTCAGATGCCAAGAAAGTTAGTGTGGCCTCCTTTTCTCCCCATTTGTCCTCTTCTCAATTGCCTGTGTTCTCCTTTGCCTATTTAGATATCTGGGAAGCCTAAAGTAGGTCTCTTTCTACTTATATAAGACATAAGAAGACTCTTATATGGCTTAGAGCAAATCATTCAGTTTTATCCATTTTGGAAAGGGGGTAGATAAAAAAGCCCCCACAAGATAATAGTCATGACTTCACAAAGCCCTGCCACTTTCTTCTCTCTCAGGCATGTAAAAAAGAGGGTGGGGCATTGATCACGACAGACATAACTGTTATCTTGACTTTTTTTTCACATCCATCCTGTCCTTCATGACAACCTGGAAATCATTCGGTTTTTTCTAAAATGGATTTTTTAATATTTTAAATCACTATTTTTTTCTAAGAACTCTGATGCATAAAAAATAATGGTACATTCTATTTACTGTTGCTTTTAATGCCAAAATATATGATTTAATTACAAATAACGTATAAATATTTTATTGCGGCTAAAATTAAACTAACATCTTTTATTTTCTATATTCTATTGAATATTGAATCTGCAATGCAGCTTGAAGTAGTTTTGAGTGATGTTCCCATTTTGTCTTATTTTTCAAATAAGTATTTCCATTTTAGCATTTAGTCTGCTTCTCTTTTGCAGAAGACAATAAGTCAGCTTTCTATTTTCATCCCCCAAAATAAAAGAAAAAAGGGGGCTTGGAATGACAATATAAAACAGAACATGTCAGGATATTGAATATGAATGTTATCCCTAATGAAAATTCTGTTATAGCAGGTCAAACAATGATTTAAAAGATGTTACATTTGGAAACTTACTATAAATGATCTTCTCAACAAAATTCACAGTATATAAACTTGCAAGTCCATGTTAGTTAAATAGGTAGTTGACTGTGAAATAAAATAATGTGTAGGTTGGAAAAAGAATTGGATAATTTGTTTTTTATACTTTGTTCATGCCTGCCAAAAAAATATGCAAGGCAGTGCATGGGGGGAAAAAAATCCTAAAACAGATATAGAGATTCAGAATCAATAAGATTTAAAATAAAGCATTGGAAATTGTCTCCTACTCAAATAATTCTGTGACACTTGGCAAATCTGGTGTAAGTTTGAAAGTCATATCTTTCGTAATAAATAACAGTTTTTAATATATTCTCGGATAAATTAATTTATTTGGTGTTGATGTACTATGACAACTCCTTAGCAGGTTCTGCCTGATATTATACTGATTTGGTTCTAACGCAAGGAAAAAATATATTTGCCCATGATAACATAAGTTCTGTAAAACAACCTAGAAAACAAGAATGAAAACTGATGAAAAACTGAATCTTTTCACTTCCATCTTCATCTGACTTATTTACTAATGTCAACATCAAGCAATGTTATGGTCCCACAGCATGCTCAATTAATTCAGGGTATCTCCATGTGAATCAATGTGCAAATATCAAATGGTAATGACCCAATTAACATATACCAAGGTCATTAAATTAATCCTATAGTGTATCTAGTTTTTAATTATGGCACATCAAGTTGCTTTCTACTCCTAGAAATTGATAGATTTTCTCCATAACAATCTATCCTTAGCCTGTTCTTTCAAGTATCCCAGTGGTGCACCCATCACCACAGTAACTAAGTCGTCTTCATGTCATCATCTTTTTATTTCTACCTTTCTCAGCATTAGAGACTTTTCCAGAGATCCTGCATAATGTGCCTGAAGTAGGTTAATTGATGTGAATGAAAGTAAATATACATGTCCCAGAATAAGGTTGCAGGAATTCAACCTGAGTTAGTCATAAGACCAAAGGTTTATTATTCCAAGCTTTGAGGCTTGTATTGGAGCCCATCATCAGGGAACTTTTCTCTCTCCAGAATATGTGCATTGAATTGTTCTCCATATTGTATTTATATAGTTCCTGGTTATATGTAGTTTTTAATTGTTGATTAAGATGTTAATGGCTGCTAAATTGTTAATTGTTATTACCTTGTGCGACCTCTGTCTTCTGCTCCTAAGTACTTGATAGTACTTGGTAAATCAATACCCCCTATTGATTGACAAAGGGCATGTTTCCCAGGCTTCAATCATTTCCCTGGCTATATTTGTTCCTGCTCAGCCAACAATCATTGTAGCAACAAGATTGAATACATGTCCTTGTTCATTGCAATGTGAGGCTACCAATGAGTTTGGCAGTTTGAGCTTGATCATTTGTTTCTCAAGTGAGAATTCTGGGTTGATTTGTTCAATGATCCATTGGTTTTGTTTCTTGGCTGTCCGTGGTATTTTCAGGAATCTTCTTCAACACCACTTCTTTAAAGTCCAATTTCCATCTCTGTTGAGTATCACAGAGAATACCATGACTAGCATGAGCCTGATCTTTGTAGGCATATCTGCATTGTGGTTTTGAATATCTTTTACAATGCTGTCATGGCTGTCATACCAAGTCCTAGCCAGTGGTGTATTTCCTGACTGCTTCTTCCTTTGTTGATGATGGGGTTAAACTAATCCAGTCCTATCAATTGTATATATCTATGATAATTGGGAAAAGATTTAGTATTACAAGTCTTGTTAACATTTTTCTGGTCCAAAGGGTCATGGGATACCAGATCCTTCCTGGAAATCTATCCCAATAATACCTTGTAAATTCAGTCAGTGTGACTGTGTGTTGCAGAAATGTTAATAAAGACATTTGGCAAGTTTTTGGTCAGTTTTTGACTGTATGTGGTAGGATCAAAGACCATGAGTGATGTGAAGTCACCCTGTTACATGTTTGTGTACTCCTACAAGTAGCAGTCAAAGTTTGTAGAGCAGAAAAAAGAAATTCCCTGCAGAGTAATGAATGCCATGTTGTGGCATGGCATGGCATGGTATGTCATGTTGTGTCACATGCTTTTCATTTATAGATGTTACTGTGGAAAGAAAAAGGAGAATGGCAGCTTTTTCTAGTTTTCATCTCAACTATATTGTAGTTTTTAATACATTATTTTGATTCACCATTATAATAATAATAATAATAATAATAATAATAATAATAATAATAATAATAATAATAATAATAATAATAATTTAATTTGTACCCCGCCCTTCTCCTCATAGGACTCAGGGCGGCTAACAGCCTCATAAAAACCACAATACAATAATACAATAACATCTATATTAAAAACCGAATTAAAAGGAAATATTTAAGAAGGCCAATCATTAAAATTATCCTTAAAATTACCCTTAAAAAACCCCGCTAAAATTCCCTAGGCCAGACCCGCTTG
>NW_015402266.1:0-3950 GCF_001527695.2 Protobothrops mucrosquamatus
CATGTTGTGTCCCATAATCTGAAGAGATACCTTGTGGATTATAAGCTTTCTCCTAATATAAGTCTTGTCTGAGAGTGTGTGGGTGGATAGATCCTTTTAGGGGCTGAACAATCCATTAAACCAAGAAGGACTATTCTTAAAAATGGATGAAGCAAGAACAAAATTTGAATTATTACATGTAAATTAAGTTATATTTACAGTTAATGATTGTGTGCCATGGGTTTAAGACTATAGGTTTTAGTGAGGACTCTCTTTATGTACAGATGTTCATGTATCCCTGGAATCAATTTGGAAATGAAGGATAAATTGCCAAATGATGCAAATCTGATAAACTGTTAATTACTGGGTGGCCTTTTTAAGTATATCACCTTTTCTGAGTATTGAGAATTTGAAATTCATTATTGAGCAAATATGTACAGGATAGGGCCTTGATTGAGTCCCTGATTCTGTTACTAAAGCATTGAAATATTTTGCAAGAGTTCATTGGAGATGAGCTATTTATTTAACTCAGTTAAAAATGCATACAGTAGTTTCTATCTTGTTATAGCTCTGTTTGTTTGAAACATAAAGTAGGGGAATTGTTATCACAAAAGGAGGATTCTAGCCAGTAATTGTACTGGGCCTATTTCCACTCTGAAAACTTAACAAAAAGCAATTTTTTGTGTACGCGCATAAATCTTGTATATTCAGAATTTCAGTCTTGTCAGAGTCCCTCTATCCGTGCATGTGTCTGTCTCTGTGTGTGTGTGTGTGTCTGTGTGTGTGTTAGACAGAATCTGTTTAAAATTTGTTTCATTGACGATATTTTAAACAGAATGAGCATCCAATATTAAATATCAGCTCAAAGAATACAATATATTATTTCCAAGACACTTAAATATGTATTTCAATAAATATAGAAATAGCACTTAGACTTATATACCACTCCATAGTGCTTTATAGCACTCTCTGAGCAGTTTACAATGTCAGCAAATTGCCCCCAACAATCCAGGTCCTCATTTTACCAACCTCAAAAGGATGGAAGGCTGATTCAAACCTTGAGCTGGTGAAATCGAACTCCTGGCAGTGGGCAGAATCAGCCTGCAATACTGCATTCTAACCACTGTGCCACCACAGTCCTGTTATATACTTCTGTTTAATCCTATATGAGCCAAAATAAAAATACACACATCTGACTGGTATGTCTATTTCCTGATCTTCATGTGCCAATCATCACAAATACCTAATAAAGTTTATTTGTATTTTCCTGACTTCTACTAAGGAGGAAGGAATGCATTCTTGCCCAAAATCCCTTTATGCTGATCTGTGTCTGTAGGTATAGAATTCAAAGTGCCTTGAATTTTATACATGCATAATGATTAACAATCATTAATCTTTATTCAAAACTGAAATCATCAAGGGGATAAAAAGTCCATCTTCAGTTGTGATACATTAAATGATAGGAGAGATATTTACACCGAACAACAATTTCTTCTTATTTCTTCTATCTTTTTCACTTCTAGCTTGAACTGTCACACTGTCCCTTTTGAGTTTTACACCTTTGCTTGTTCTTCCCCTTCTCCGCCCATGTCTATTCAAAGCCATCAGTCACACTGCAGATGTGTAATGAACTTTCTCTGTGTGCCAAGGCAAAAAAGTGACATCATTTTCAAAGAGAAGATCAGAGCTTTAATCTCAAAGTGATAGGGAGCAGAACAAAGAAGTCTCATTTGGCAGAGAAGTGGGGAGAGGAAGCTTGAAGAAGGGATTTTGTTTCCATTTGATGCTCCAGATAGTCCAGTTGAAGATTTTGCAACATATTTAATTGACTTTACCTGGTTTTTGAGAGTATGCCTGGAGGTAATTTTGGACACACATTACAGCTTTTTCTTTTGAGGTTCAAGATGAAGGGAAGGGGAAATGCAGAAATGTGAAAAGGTTGCTCCTCATTTTTGACATGTGTTCAGTATTACTGAAGTTGAAAAATGAGCACTTAAATCCAGTTCTACATAGGGAGGTGGGATTAACCATGAGGGTACATATGGTATAGAAATGATCTACACCCATATTTCCATGCTGTGATCTAATGATTAACTATGCAGAAATTGTACTTGTTCTTCCCAGTTGTGGGATCAATAAGTTAAAAAATAGATCTTTTTCCCCTTTAAATGGTATGGAACTGGTAACTGTGTTCTAGAAAAAGCAGGAACATTTGCTAACCCTGGAAATCAGAAACATTAAAAACCCTAGAAATCTGAAAAATTGTTAAAATGGATTCCTTGGGGGGGGGAGGAATGCATTCAACTCATAAAGAAGTAAACCTGGAAGGCTAAAGAATTCTATGTCAAAATTTAGCCATCAGTACAAAATATCAGGATATGCCAAAGCTATGAATAGCTCAGTTTTATGAAATCCTTGTTCTGTTTTGGAGATGGCATTGAGAAGAGAAACCACACCACCATTTCCATCATCTACAATACTGTATGCCTCTGCATCTCAATCAGACATTTTAATCTAAACTTCCAGATCTCAAGGGCACTCTAAGTTTGTGAAGCTGATTTAAGCCATCTAATCCATCATAAAGACGGAAGTGTTGCAAGCTTCATCTTCTTTTAATTTTTATTTATAGATATGTTTGTGACACCACCCCACCATTCACTAGAAGAAGAGCAACAAAAATGATTAGGGGCTGGAGGCTAGAACTTATGAAGAATGGGAATAGGAATTGGGTATGTCTAGTCTACTGAAAAAAAGGACCAGGGGGAAACAATAGCACTATTTCAAGATTTGAGGGGCTCTTACAAAGACAAGGGGGTCAAACTATTTTCCAAAGCATAAAAAGACAAGACAAGATACAATGGTTGGAACCTAACCAAGGACAGAAGCAACCTAGAACTAAGGAGAACTTTCCTAATGGTGAGAGCAATCAGAAGTTGTGGGTGCTCCATCAATGGAGGCTTTCAAAAAGAGAATGGGCAACCATTTGTCTAAATTGGTATTGGGTCACCTGCTCAAGCAGGGGGTTGGCCTAGAAGACTTCTGAGATCTCTCCCAACTCTATTATTCTATGTTCTATGATCTAAGGCTTTACAGATGCTCCCCATACAAGCAGAGCTACCAGATGAGGGATGCCTATGCTAATATATAGACAAAGGAGAAATCCTCCAAAAAGTCTCCCTCTCCAGGTGCACAAGGTTTTGTCCTTTTGAAAGATATAAGTAGTTTTATGGCAGAAGAGAGATAAGAAAGAAATCAGGTACCAAAGTTGGGGCCTAGAGGAAAAAAAGAGAGCAAAAAAAAAGAAAATGGAGATTCTCCTCCAACTAAAGTTGACATTTGCAGGAAGAAGAATTTTCCAGGTAACAAAATGGTGCAGAGGGAACAATCTGTTTCAAGTTTCATCTATTTTCTAGAACAATAGGGAAAAATAGCTGAGAACTATGCTAACTTCAGATATTTTTCTGTGTATGTTTTTACCAATGATTGTATTAAATATTAAAATATACAAATAAAACTAATACAACTGCATGGTACAGAAATATATTAAAAGAAAAAGAAAGTGAAAAAAAAAGACAAGAAACCTTCCCTTTATCTACAGCAAGTATAATTTTGATTGGGAGTTGCCAGAGTTTGTTATAAGCTGGGCAGCTATATAAATGTTTTAAATAAATTAATAACCAACATTAACGACTTATCACTATCTCTTAAAACACAACCAAACACCTCTTTATTCCATACTTTTCCCCATTCTCTATACTACTGTCTCTAACATCTCATCAGTTCATATTAACATGGAAAAGTTCTGTGGTGATTATCAGAAATAATAATTATTAAACCATAGGCCAAGGAAAGTTATATAATTATTAAACCATAGGCCAAGTCATTCCAGGTGGACTTCTGGCAAACAGCATTTCAAACCTCCCATCTTTTACTGTAAGAATTCAACTCTGTCACTATTGGCACATATAAAG
>NW_015402267.1:0-3950 GCF_001527695.2 Protobothrops mucrosquamatus
GCATGCTCATGTTCCAGGTAGCCTAGAGGAAAATCAGAATGCAAGGAAGAGTTAGAGACAGTGATTTTCCCTTTCCTGCCCCAGCATCTTCCAGGGAGAGGGGCACTTTCACTCCTTGGCCCTGCCCTGGAAATACAGCCTCTTCCCAACCCCCTTGATCTCCTGCCAGGGGGGGTGAAGAGCTGCTCGCCCCCCCCCCAAGAACTGGAGCCAGGAAGCAAACGGGGTCAAACACATCCACTGGCAAGTTAGTTATGACGTCCTCTGTGGCTGCACAATCACTAATTTTTTCCCCCTATCTTTTGGATTGGCTTATGGAAGCTTTACAAACTGGCTGTGGGCCCAGAGTTATTTGTTTACGAAAGGTGGCCGTATGCATTTTCCAAATAAAATAGGGCTTCCTGCCTGAGCAGGGGGTTGGACTAGAACAGAGTTTTTCAACCTTTCCACCCGTTGTACCACTTTTAGGATATGGCAACATCCGAGTACCACCAGTCGCCTAGCAAGGTGTCAAAAGCTTGACCCATAAAAAAAGGAAAAAAGTGATGAAGTACAGGTAGTCCTCGACTTACAACAGTTCGCTTAGTGACTGTTCGAAGTTACAATGGCACTGAAAAAAGGGCCCCCCAAGCCACAGCCGAGCAAGACACCTGCCTGCCCGCCCGCCCGCGCTCTTCCTCCTGTCCGAGGTTTTCATTCTTGTGAGCATTTCTGTTGAGGATTGGCAGGAGGGGTGGGGGGGGGGGTGTTTGGTTTTTATTTCTCCCGGTCTGCTGGGTGGTTGCAGCAGGTTTTGGTCACTTCACATGATCCTGGGACACTGTGACCGTCCTAAATATGAATCAGTTGCCAAGCATCTGAATGTAATTCACAAGATCCTGGAGATGCTCATCGGCGCTTCGTCTGGGCTCAGCAGAAGCGCCAGGATAAGCGCCGAGCTCCAGCTGGATCCCGGCGCTGATCCTGGTGCTTCCGCTGAGCCCTGGCAGCCCTGCAGCTCCACCATCTCTCGCTCAGGCTTGTGGGGAGCTGCCACCAGTTCAGCTCATTCCCCTCCCCTCTAGGATGGTTGCGTACCACCTGCCAGGTGCCAATGTACCACAGGTGGTACCCGTACCACTGGTTGAAAAGCCTTGGACTAGAAGACCTCCAGAGGTCCCTTCCCGGTCTGTCATTCTGTCCTCCGTTATCTGGCACCAAGGCCGAGACCTCCCAACGTGCAAACCGCAAGCTGCACGTATTCGGAGAACCCACCGCTCACCATGTATTTCAAGCCGTCGGGCACGGAATGGTCTCTGGAGTAAACGAGGTTAATTTTCGTGCCCTGCACTGCGACTGGGCTCCGGCAGGCGATTTCGGTGGCCAAATCAAAGGCGCCCTGCAGCATCGACTCGTGATCTCGGAACACGCGGCTGGAGAAAACGAAGCCAGAGGAATTGTTGAGGTTGTGGCAGCTTCTTCCGGCCTGAGAATGCAAGTCTTGGATTTGGGAGTTCAAAGGAATGACGTTCTAAGGAACTTTCAAGGCCCCAGGTAGGGGAATGGCTGCGTTAGGCACCAGCCAAGCCTCTTTTTCAGCCCAAGGGCAGGGGTAGGCAACCTTGGCTCTTTTATGACTGGTGGACTTCAACTCCCAGAATTCCTGAGCCAGCCATGCTGAGGGGAAAGGGAGAGGTTTCCAAGCTGAGCCAGGCTGGCTCAGGAATTCTGGGAGTTGAAGTCCACAAGTCATGAGGGGGCCATAGTTCCCTCATGCTGGCTCAGGAATTCTGGGAGTTGAAGTCCATGAGTCATAAAAGAGCCAAGGTTGCCTACCCCTGGCCCAGGGGAAGTTGGAGAAAAACCTTAACAGTCTTGCTCAATCTACTTTAGTTCAGCATTTCTCAACCTTTGCAACTTTTAAGAGCTGTGGACATCAACTCCCAGAATTCCCCAGCCAGCAAAGCTGATGGGGTTAATACACACCCCCTGGTTGCAGTTGTTTCAGAAGAAGACAGCCTCACTCAACCTTGCCCGATCTTGAAAGCTAAGCCTGCTTAGTTCCCGGATTGGGGGGAAAAAAACAAAAAAAAAACCAGCCAGGAAATCCCGTGGGACTAAATGCAAGACAATTGTGGGGAGGAGAATGCAAGGCAAACATCCATGGAAACATCTGGATTGAACTCAGTGGGAGGAGGTGAGAATCTTTTGCAACTGGGCGGGAAGACTCGGACAATATTTAGGGCAGTGGTTCTCAACCTTTTTAATGCCGCGACCCCCCAACCGGTTGTAAGTCGAGGACTAAACCGGTCGTAAGTCGAGGACTACCCAACCGGTCGTAAGTCGAGGACTAAACCAGTCGTAAGTCGAGGACTAAACCAGTCGTAAGTCGAGGACTACCCAACCGGTCGTAAGTCGAGGACTTTCCCTGCCCGGGAGCGCCGTGCATGCGTGGTTCCACCCCCTGCGCCAGCTGAGACGTAGCTGGCAAGCGGCAGAGACAGAGCAGGCCGACCACCAGCTGGCCCAGCTCAAGGGAGGTAAGGCACCCGCTGGAAAAGGGGAAAAAAATGGCGGACAGCCTTGCTTGGCGACCCCCGTGAAATGGTCGATCGACCCCAAATGGGGTCGCGACCCATAGGTTGAGAACCGCTGATTTAGGGTCTCCGTTTTTTAAAAGATGGAGGCTAACCAATTGCATTCCATTTGAGGATACGTTTTCCAGTTGCCTGCCCCAACGAGACGTGAAATCGGGGGCTCTCCGAGCGAAAACACAAAACTGAGAACCTCCCGCAGCCCCCCGTATCCTCGGCTTCAAGGGAGACCCACCTGACAAGTCCGCAGCTCTCCGCCTCCGGGGCCATAAGCTTTCTGCCAGTGAAAGCCAGTTCGTTCACTAGGCTGGAGAGAGAACATCAAGAGCAGGTTAAGAGAGACCCGAATCACAAGCAGGCAGTTTTTTGTGGGCAGAAGGATCCCCCAGATCAGGGGTCTGCAACCTCAACAACTTTTAAGACTTGTGGACTCCAGCGCCCAGAATTCCTGAGCCAGCCCACGTCTCAGATGCAGCTCGTCTTGAGCAAACCACGGGCCGGATGTGCCTGGTTCCTTTAGACCTGGAGAAAAATTCAAGCTGCCACTTTCCAAAGTAGGGGAAGCCGCGCGGTTCCTTTCGGGCAAAACCCGGAAGGACGCCGGAGCCAAAAGGAAGCGAATCCCTCACCTCCGATTCCCGATGATGCGTGGCAAGCGCTGCAATGCGCCGACGTCGGCTGCCAGTCCAAGGTCCACTTCCTGAAGAAAGGAGAGCAAGGAGAAGGGGGTTCGGGCAGGGGCACCCACTGAGGTTTATTCCAAAGGGCAAGATGGGCGCTGGGATATCAGGACACCCACCCTGGGCCTGAAATACCGGGATGCAATTTGCAATGCCAGCCCAAAGGGAGAAAATTGGCTGTTTTTTTCCCCACTTGTACAAACCCGTCTCTGGCAAGCCTATGGCCTGGAATAAACACACGTGTTGTGGGTGGGTGTGTGAGAAATGAGCAGCACAAGAGAGCAAGGAAGGGAATATTATCTGTGCCTTGTTAGCGTCACCGATGCTTATTAAGTAGACATTTCTAGAGTAAAACTGTGCCGCGGCAAACTCACCTTCACCTGGAACCAAGCGTCCTGCGTGCAGTAGCGAATATCGCAGGCCGTAATGAGATTCACACCTGCAAAGGGACAAGATCCACGGTCTGTTTTCCACCTTTCTATCCCAACTTTCTTCCAGCACAACAGTTTAAAGTGGCCAAGCTCCTATCTCAGGGCCCACCCAGCCCAGTTCCAAGGAAGGTCCTGTGTCACCCATTCTCTGGCCACCCCCAGGGAGTCAAGTGTGGCAACAGCCCAGAAGAAGACTCACTAGCCCAGGGGTAGGCAACCTTGGCTCTTTTATGACTCGTGGACTTCAACTCCCAGAATTCCTGAGC
>NW_015402268.1:0-3949 GCF_001527695.2 Protobothrops mucrosquamatus
GTCCCCACAAACAACACAGTCCCCACCGTTTTTTATCACAGCCTGGCACCATGATGTCATGGCCCTGCTATGGTCAGGAGACTGCAAGACTGGCTGCCACCTGCTCCAGGTGGAAATCGAAAGCCTGAGACTTTCACAGCTTTGAAGGTACATGATGTTTACACACACACACACACACACACACACACACACACACACACACACACACACACACACACACACAGAGTTAGAACAATTATTCTGTGGAACAACCTGCCTCCAGAAGCGGTGAATGCTTCAACACTGGAAGTTTTTAAGAAGAGACTGGACAGCCATTTGTCCGAAATGGTATAGGGTTTCCTGCCTGAGCAGGGGGTTGGACTAGATGACCTCCAAGATCCCTTCCAACTTTTATTTATTTATTATTATTGTTGTTGTTGTTATTTTCTCCTTTATTCAGCAGCCAAGAGTGAAAAACAAGCAGGCTAGCTCAGAATGAGCTCTAAACTTCTAAACTTTTCTTAATATGAAGGGGAAATCAAAATATGTCACCAACTCCTCACAATAACAGTGATCTTCCTGCATTGCCTCTTTTTTTTTTTTTACTAAATCACCAAATCTGCCTGATTAAGATTTGTAATATGCAAAAAATAGCTTTTTCCTCACAAAAGCTTGGATATCTATATTTGGGGATTGGTAACAAACACGAGGCAGAAGAACAGGGGCAAGAGTCCGTTAAGGTATCTTGAAAAGCATAACCAACCGACTGAATAAAATGATGTAAATCCTCTCCTGTTTCCATTCCCAATATAGCAGTCTTTTTTTCAGTCTTGGCAACTTTAAGCTGTGTGGACTTCAACTCCCAGAATCCCCTAGTCAGCCATGGTTGCAAAGCATTGCCATACAGATAGCTCCCGACTTAAGGACTGGTTGCTTAATAAACATTGTAAAAGTTACAATAGACGCCTTCCCCAAAGCTACTTACGACCCAGATCTGAAAATTTCGGTGGCCCCTTCCCACCCTCTTCTGTGGTCACGTGACTGCACTTTGGATGCTCAGCAACCCACCTGCATTTACGGCCATCTGCAGTGTCCTTCATTCACAAGGCTGTGTTTTACTATGGTTTTGCAAAAAAAGGGGGGGATTTACTTCTGCTGTTTGGCAAAACCAGCCCATAGCAAGCATTGGTTCACTTAATGATCTTAGTACTTTAAAAGTCATCTGTTAGAAAGAGTACAGAGAAGAGCAACAAAGATGATTAGGGGACTGGAGGCTAAAACATATAAGGAAAGGTTGCTGGAATTGGGTATGTCTAGTTTAATGAAGAGAAGGACGAAGGGGGACATGATAGCAGTGTTCCAATATCTCAGGGGCTGCCACAAAGAAGAAGGAGTCAAGCTATTCTCCAAAGCACCTGAAGGCAGGGCAAGCAGTAACGGGTGGAATCTAACCAAGGAGAGAAGCAACCTAGAACTAAGGAGAAACTTCCTGACAGTTAGAACAATTAACCAGTGGAACAACCTGCCTTTAGAAGCGTTGAATGCTCCAACACTGGAAGTTTTTAAGAAGAGCCTGGACAGCCATTTGTCTGAAATGGTATAGGGCTTCCTGTCTGAGCAGGAGGTTGGACTAGATGACCTCCAAGATTCCTTCCAATTTTATTATTATTATTATAAATCCATTACAGGTAATCCATGCGTTTAATGACCATTTGAAGTTTCCACAGCACTGAAAAAAAGTGACTTATGACCAGCTTTCACAGTCATGGCTATTGCTGCAGGGCACTCGGTAATTGCATGTATTTATGAACAGTTGCACTGCCCTGAGGTCCTGGGATCACCAGTTGTATCCTTCCAATCCAGCTTCCAATAATGAGGGAAATCATTTGCTTAATGACCATGTGATTCGCTTAACAACTGCCTTGTTTAGCAACATGAACTTCAGGCTCAATTGTGGTTGTATGTTGAGTTCTACCAGCAAATGGTTCACGCATTATGCTAACTGCTAACTACAATGCCTGCTTAGACAACATGCTAAGTAGAAAGCAACCAAATGATATTCTGGCTTACTACGAAAACTCAGCCAGTGGTACCTTCCTCTTTAATACAACTCATGGATACCCTGTCTCCGTGCATGCGGAGAGTGGTAGTTCTGGGATTCAAGAAGTCTCAATAATTGTGGGGTTAGTTGTAGGTTAATGGGAGGAAAGAGTGCCCTCTACTGGATGGATTATAACAGGTGGAAGAGAGGTGGACTTGTATCTCTGCAGCTTTTAACCTAACAGAATAACAAGAGTTGGAAGGGACCTCAGAGGTCTTCTAGTCCAACCCCCTGCTCAAGCAGGAGACCCAATGCCATTTCAGACAAATAGGTGTCCAGTCTCTTTTTGAAAACCTTCAGTGATTGAGCACCCACAACTTCTGAAGGCAGGTTATTCCATTGGTTAATTGCTGTCACCGTTAGGAAATTTCTTCTTAGTTGTACATTGTTTCTCTTCTTGGTTAGTTTCCAACCGTTGTTTCTTGTTCTGCCTTCAGGTGCTCTGGAGAACAGGTTGACCCCCCCTCTTCTTTGTGGCAGACCCTCAAATACCGGAGTACTGCTATCATGAAGGACCCCTAGTCCTTCTTTTCACTAGAGCACACATACCCCAATTCCTGCAATCATTCTTATTATATTTTAGCCTCCAGCTCCCTAATCATCTATGTTGTTCTTCTCTGCACTTTTTCCAGAGTCACAACATCTTTTGTATACTGTGGCGACCGAAATTGGATGCAGTATTCCAATGGTGGCGAACCTATGGCACAGGTGCCAGAGGCGGCACTCAGAGCCCTGTCTGTGGGCACAGGCGCCGTCACCCCAGTCCTGGGCCTTCAGCTGGGTTTTATAAAACCTTTTTGCTTTAGGCCTCCGCCACTGTGTGCAAAAAAAAAAAAAAAGGTTCAATCAATCAGTCAATTTCATCTTCTCGCGGGGAAAAAAAATCTTGCAAAGTTGGAATTGATTGATTGAACTTTTTAGTCCCACCCAGTCTGCTGTTACCACCGCAGCCACACCCACCCAACGGGCCACACCCACCCGACACCTGACGATGCATAAGTGGGTTTGGGGTTGCAGTTTGGGCACTTGGTCTCTAAAATGTTCACCATCACTGCAGTATTCCAAGTGTGGTCTTACCGAGGCATTATAAAGCGGTACTAACTTGTTTTTCCATTTCTCCTGCCTTCTCACCCTCGCACAGATTTGCAGCCAAGCTCATTGCGGGTGTGCTGGATTTCAAGGCAAAGATTGACCGGTGAGTAGGTTCCTTTGGATCTTCTGGCCAAGTACAAGGGTGTTCATGGGGATTGAAACCCACTGGGCAAATCTGAAGGACAAATTCTATTTCCAGTGGACATTGGAAGAAGAAATGGGTCATTCTGCCAGGGAAGATCATGGGACCCCCCCCTTGGAAAACCCTGAATGGGTTAAAGGTAGCATTTGGGTCCAGGGACAAGACACTGGGTTTCATGACTGTTGCTTCTTCTGGGTGGATGTCATTTTTGTTTCTGTCTGATGGTGTCAAAGAGTTTTGCTTCCATTGAGGAGCACCATTGTTGGGCTGCGCTTAGAGCATCAGTTGGTGAAGGTGCTATGTAGAGATAGGGGCCAGGTAGAGGTCGTGAGCAGCAAACTGCCCCCCCAAAGCCTGCGTGCCTCTTCTCTCTACATGATCTCATCCTTTCACATCACCATGGCAATGTAGGGAAATACCCCAGGCTGGTACATGATTGTTGTTGTTCGTCCATCGATTTCGATGAAGACCTTGACATCTTATGGATTATGGGCCATCAGCGGTGTGTCCGTAGATGGCTGATGAGACCGATGTTAGCACGGAATGTTCTGCCACATACTGAACAGAGAAATGTGGACACTATTGCTTCAGCATTTGCAGCTCTGGCTTTACGGAGTGCTCGCTTCTCTTGTGCC
>NW_015402269.1:0-3949 GCF_001527695.2 Protobothrops mucrosquamatus
TACGCGAAGCCTTAAGCAGCGTGAGAGTTGGAAGAGCGAGGGGTTCGCCTTTCCATCCCTGCTGCGGGGCTTGCAGCTTTGTGGGTTGGTACTAACTTTCATGCTCGCGGGATTCGAAATGCCACAATCGAGCGCGCCCCCCCAGATGTTGCGCCCGGTGCGGCCGGCCCCCCCTGCACCCCCCACGCTACGCCACTGACCATACGTCAGGGGAAAGTTAGCTAGGTTTAAACTATTCCTTCTACTCAGTGCTTTTTTTGTAAAAAAAAAAAAAAAAAAAAGGTGCCAGAACTCACACACATCATACAACCCGCTTTGCCTACCCTATAGGGTTCCATCCAAAAAAGGTGCCAGAACTCTGTTTTGGGCGTTCTATGACAAAAAAAAAAAAGGCCTGCTTCTACCACTCATCAAATAATTAAACAATCAAATTGCTAGTTACTTTGTGTGCTGTATTTATTGATGTTTGCAAAACAGCCTGCTGATTTTAAGTTATTTTTCTTATGGTCTCTATATCTGTTTTTGTGCTGACTTTAGGCCATGAGAAGGTGAAAGTCAAATCAAATAATGAGAAATTCATCATTATTACCGACCCTTATTACCAGACAGATGCAGCTGATTTATCCTTTGTCCTATTTCAAATGCTTTCCATTTGGTTTCTCTGTGTGTCTGTGTGTATGCTTTGGGGAAAGAAGACGGTATTTAGTAGAAATTCTTTCAGCTAATAAGAGATTGGCTAGAAACAGGATATCTGAAGTCTTGAATCTGAAGACCATCCTTCTTCAGCCTGGTGCCCCCAATAACTCATCCCTCCTCCCAGAATTTCCAGTCAAATGACTAGAAATGTTAAGAGAGACAGTCCCAACACAAGTAGAGGGCATCAGGTAAGAGAAATCTGTGGTAGACAACCTTTCAGGTTAGTTCCCAATGCTAATCCAAGCATCATTCCAAGGTAGAATAATGTGTTAGTTCACATTAATAGCATACATACAGATGAAAATTCCACCTATGACAGCATTTTATTTCCCATATCTGGCACTGTCAGTTGCATTACTTCAATTACAATAGTTCATTAGCAAATCATAAAGATAATTCCTCCCTTTCTGAGGTACCACAACAATTGATATTCAGTGACATGTAGATCTGATTCACGCACTAAACTAAGCTTTAATTTAACAATGGTTTATTAATAACATACAAAGCCATAAACCTTGACTTACAACAGGCCATGGGCATAAACTTTTTTAAAAACAATTCATTAACTATGGAATATAAATGTTTAACATGAAACATACTGTAAATGGGACAACTCCTACGCAAAAAAAGAAGAAAGTATTCCACTGTCTAAAAAACACAATTAGTTTTTAATATGACATTAAGTCAAAAACAAAATTTGAACATTCAATTGTCTGTAAGTTTGAATTTGGTATCAAAACTATCACTGAAAAATAGTTATTGCAACATTACTCATTCCCAATAGCTGCAAGACTTGCAGACAGAAGTAGTTGTGAAAGAGAACAATGACCCTAAATATTCTCTGCTCACTTCCTAATGTTCAACTGACAGTGCTGCTTCCCTACAAATCCAATAGGCAGACGTGCCATGTCCATAGACTAAGTTGGCAAAATATAACCCACTATTTTCCAGATGCTTTAATCAAGTGTCACAATCACTGGTTAGTATTAAAGTTTAAAATACATAGAAAACACCAGCCTAAATTGTTTCCACAAGGCCAAGGCCTGCCTGTCACAAGGTCAAACAACAGATTCACCTTACTCATACCAAGCTTGGCTCACAAGCCTGTTCTTTTCAGTGTGAGGAAAAGGAAAAACTTGATACAAGTGGGATTGGTTCTTCTCTTCTCAAATTGATTAATGGGAATAATATAAAGGATTAAGTACTGAAATACACGTATTAAAATATTATGGAGCAGTATATAATTGTATTTTAAAATGTTTTAAACTATAATGTAATAAATTTAAAAAACTGATTTTATAGAAGAATGAATTTTTTTCAATTTAGAATAGAGCTGGAAGGGACTCTGGAGGTAATAATAATAATAATAATAATAATAATAATAATAATAATAATAATAATAATAGTAAAGTTGGAAGGGACCTTGAAGGTCATCTAGTCCAACCCCCTGCTCAGGCAGGAAACCCTATATCATTTCGGACAAATGGCTGTCCAGTCTCTTCTTAAAAACTTCCAGTCTTGGAGCATTCACCGCTTCTGGAGGCAGGTTGTTCCACTGGTTAATTGTTCTCACTGTCAGGAAGTTTCTCCTTAGTTCTAGATTGCTTCTCTCCTTGATTAGTTTCCACCCGTTGCTTCTTGTCCTGCCTCCAGGCGCTTTGGAAAATAGCTTGACTCCCGTCTTCTAGTCCAGCCCCCTAACCAAGCAGGAGACTGGATACCATTTCAGATGAGTGGCTGTCCAGTCTCTTCTTAAAAACCTCATTATGAAGCACCCACAATTTCTGAAGGCAAGCTGTTCCACTGGTTAATTGTTCTCACTGTTAGGAAATTTTTCCTTAATTCCAGGTTGCTTCTCCCCTTGATTAGTTTCCATCCATTGTTTCTCATCCTGCCCTCTGATGCTTTCGAAAATAAGTTGATCCCCTCTTCTCTGTGGCAGCCCCTCAAATACTAGAATACTGCTATCATGTCACCCCTACTCCTTTTTTTCTGTAGATTACCCATACCCAAATCCTGCAACCACTCTTCATATGTTTTTGTCTCCAGGCCTTTAATCATCTTAGTTGGTCTTCTCTCCACTTTTTCCAAAGTCTCAGCATCTTTTTTGTAATGTGGTGACCAAAACTGGATGCAATATTCCAGGTATGGTCTTACTAAGGTTTTATAAAATGGTACTAATACTTCATACTTCATACTGAATTTTGTTAAGAAAGATGTTGACACTGGCTTATCACCTATGCTGGGAGTACAACCTTGGTTTTGGGAGAGGCAACCTGAGGCAAATTACTGCAGGTAAAACTTTGAAATCATATATATCACTTCTCTGTATTATCTTCACAGTCATTGTGCAAGCAGCAATGGGCATAGGAAAACCAGATCAATGGAGATGCCCAATGAAGATGCCAGCCCCTTAACTTCTTGGTATTCTAATAGGCAATGATAATTGAAAATAAGGATTCACTTTCAATAGACTGATATGGTACACTCTTGAAATGTGACTTGCGAGACAATGTGAAACAAGGATTGGGTATTAAGTGTGCATGTGCATGAAACTCAAGAGGCTGCAATTCTGTATATTTTAAATGGAACTACAATATTCTATTAAACTTAGAGGGGCTTACATCAAAGTATATAGATGTAAGCTGGACCCGCACATCACATTGTGTACCATAGCATAGACTGTTTTGTTTTGTTTTAGTGTGTTGTATACCTAACTAGTTGGGACCCCCAATTTGGTCATTAAGTAAAGATATCACTAAGTGAAAAATCATGTGACTGCAATTGTACTTACAATTTTAGACAGGACAATGCAAACTGATTATAATGGCAAATACATGTTTGAGAGAGATACTGCAAAGATTGTAAATATGGGCAATGGTCCCAAAGTTACCTTTTCAGTAGCATTGTAACTGCAGTCATTGACTGAGGCAGTCACTAAACAAGGACTACTTATAGTTTGACACATTACTTAGACAAACCAGTTTAATACTTTAGTTAAATGAATGCACCCAAGTATGCATGAAGCACCTAGTTTTGAATAATTAAAGTAAATGTGTTTTACGCACATTTGGAAACTGCTCCCAACTGTCACCACACGTGAAATATATGTACACATACATAGAAACAGCTAGGAGCCACACTAATGCCGTTATGCAAATTGAAAAAGCTGCAGCTGCTTAAATAAGAGATCCTTCATACATGCCCATGGTTTTGAGTTACCTCTCTTGAAGTGAAATCAAGTTCTCTCATT
>NW_015402269.1:11153-15030 GCF_001527695.2 Protobothrops mucrosquamatus
GGCTTTATTTTCCATAGCTCTTGCCAGCAAGTAAGAATGGCTCCAATTGTTGCTCAGAATATCCAATCAAGTCCTTGGCCTGTCCAAACAGACACTGCTTCTGTCCGATTTTGGAAGCTCAACACTACCTCCTGATATGTTGCTGCAGATCAAAATTCTTGGTGAAGGCTTTATCACAGTATGTACATTTCAGTTTTGGCGACTTGGGCTTTCCTGAAATGCAAACAGCAAAAAACAAGCATGAATTTATGTCAAAAAAGACCATCCTGTTATGGATTCTTGTTTGTTTGTCCATTCTACCCATCAAACTAGAATTAAGTTTGAGGAAGGGAAGTGCAGCAGGGATTTTGAGTACATTTGCCTTATGGGAAGAACAGAATGAAAATAGTGGAGAAATCGAACAAAGTAACCTTATGTGGGAGGAATGTAAAACCATTATTTGCATTCTCTGTTATCATGGGACTTCCTGCTTTACATCTTGTGTTTACATCACATTAATTCAGATTGCATTCATCTTGGCAAGGAAAAGAGCTGCAACATTGGCTTCTCCTACCTATACTGGATTTTTCATATTTTCTGATGTCATGGGAAGGAATGGCACTGCAACATTTCCTACAACATCAGAACAATAGCTCGGCTTTCATGGGTTACAATGTTGTAGTCATCCATATTAGTGGATTACAATGAACGCACTGAAAAGTTAATACTGAACCAATATTCCAATAATGTGCAATACAAAATGACACTGAAAAACATAAATTTCTTGAGGTTTAAATGTGATTTCCTACAGGAACACAGATTTCTATTTTATAAATTTATAGCGACATCTATTCAACTTGATTTGTTAATTTGTTAATCAAAAAGAAAAAGAAAAACCCTGTCCTAAAAATAACCTGAATAACAAAATGAGCCCATTCAAGCATATCTGTTAGTTCCTTCTTTATAATGAGAACACAACAGCTACATAATGTTTGTGAACTTTATGAAATATGAAATGAACCAAAGTTTCACATTCCTATACCATCCAAAATATTTTTCATATTTTATTACATCTTCCAAATAAAGACAGTTTGTATATCGATTAGAGGCTAATGATGTGAATCTTTTATTTCACATGTTTCAGCATTGAATAGGAAATAATACATTAACAATTTTATATAGTTATAAAATAATGTGTTCTCGGGATTCTAATAACCAGTGTTTGGGTTATATGCCTTTCCAGAAGTTTATGGATTAAATGTTTATCATCCTTAATTATTATTTGCAATGTTAGCTTTGGGGTACAAGAATCACAGTCCAGGACTATATGGAGGATCATAGATTTCCCTTGACAATATGTCACCCAAGTCTTCCAGTGTCATGGACTCCACATTCTGTCTTACTTAAATGTAATTAAGACTACAGCAAGAATGAGTACCAAGATGATTTACCTTCAAGCAAGTTATTGTCTGGTTTGGAACGACGGTTCTTGGAAGCAGAATCAAAATTGGTCAGATTTCCTCCGCATGTATTATTCAAGGAAGCAGCAGCATTAGCACTTTTAGACTTAAAGCTTTGTTTGCTTGGATTATATACTGGAGGGGAAGGATACACTGGGTTTTCCACACATTGGCTGGGCACCTGAAACAGAAATCAGTGATAACGTATCTGACAGAAAAATATAAATACAGGTAGTCCTCAACTTACAACAGTTCATTTAAACAGACCATTCAAAGTTACAACGGCACTGAAAAAAGTGACTTATGACCATTTTTCACATTTACAACCTTTCCAGCATCCCCATGATCATGTGATCAAAATTCAGATGCTTGGCAACTGTTCCATACTTATCACCGTTGCTGTGTCCCAAGGTCATGTGATCACCTTTTGCGACTTTCTGACAAAGCAGTCAATGGGGAAGCCAGATTCACTTAACAACCGTGTGACTAACTTAACAACTGAAGTGATTCACTTAACAACTGTGACAAGAAAGGTCATACAATGGGCCAAAACTCACTTAACAAGTGTCTCACTTAACAACAGAAATTTTGGGCTTAATTGTGGTTGTAGGTCGAGGACTGCCTGTAATTCAAAGCTCCATCATTTCTGATTCAGCATTCTGACAACCATGACTTTCCAACCATCACACAGAAGAGAAATAGGCTGTCTTGACTTCCATTGTCAGCTCAAAGTTTGGAAGTAGGAAGCAAAGCAAAGTTCTGTTGCTTACAGGTGAAAACAACAAACTCCTGCACTGCTTGTACATTTGCATCGTCTTCTAGTATGGCCATGTGGAGAAACTGGTGCTAATCCTGTTTTTAACTAACTATAATTTGCTGTTTTGGATAAACATTGACAAACCTTAAATATAGTTACAGTAGTTAACATAAGTCAGTACCAGTTGCTTATTAAATTTAACTGCAGTTAGGTTTCAGATATCCTATACCAATCTTGCCAAATGTGGAGAACTTTCTCTGTGGTTAAAACATCATTTTCATTTCTATATTATTTTTTTCTAATTATGCACAATCTAGATTTTCTAATCTATAATCTAATTGTAATCTACAATCTAATAGTTATGACCATTTAAATACAATTTCTGAATAAGAGCCTTCTGAAATTTCTTATCCAGCCTCAATACTGAGTCTGTACAGTAAATCTGTAAGCTCTACCTCTTGAAAGTCAGATTCTTTAATACCTGACTTAGCTTTGGCATTCCAGGACACATTGTTACATTTATTTGTGTTAAGTATTATTATCTTACTTCTCTATTCAACAATCATTCAAACGTCCATGGACAAATTCCTATGACACCTGTAGGTCAATATATAATATTCTTCCTTCTGGTCATGTGCAGCCCAGCAGACTATATTTAAGTAATACTTATCTCTCAGTTTAGACAATCTGTATAGAACATAAATAAATTTCCTTCTTTCAGAGACTGGGAACTATTTCACAACCATTTTCCTTAGGAAGAAAATTATCATCTATTATAATATAACCTTGTGCATTTAGCTATGCCACTTTCTGAAAACCAACAAAAATGGTATTTTGAGGCTGAGTAAAATCAGAGTCAGTATCATTTTACCAAGGCCCATGAGACCATGTAATTGTCACAAGGGAGAACATAATCACTAAGACAGGCAGCCATTTTTACCTCCAAAGGTGGATACGGCTGCATCCCCAGATTCTGTATTTCTACCGTCCCATTCCCAGACATGGAAGTAGATGTATTGTAGACTTCTGCTACTCCACTGCTACCTGCACTGGCCGGGCCTGGCACTCCAAGGGTTCGAGGTTGTGGAGGGGGTGGTTGAGGGGGTGGAGGGGGGGGTGGAGGCTGAGAGAGGTATCCTGCTCCAGGATGCATATTCAAGCTGCTCTAAAAACAAAAATCAGAAATTAGTCTTCCTTCCTTCCTTCCTTCCTTCCTTCCTTCCTTCCTTCCTTCCTTCCTTCCTTCCTTCTCTTCCTCTCTTTGGTCCATGAATATGAACAATATTTTCAAAAAGATTTTAAGCTTCCTAATATAACCAATATCAATACCCATGTATTTCTGCGTACTAGCAAAATAAAACTGTCATGATAAAGTTCATGTATATGCAAATCATAGTTTACATTTATTTAATAATGTAGGGATCTCTTCTAAGGAACAACTGTATCCATTTACATTTTCAACATAACAATATTATTACATCAAAGAAACTGAACCACAAAGATAAAAAAATGCCTCAAGTCAAGGTCAACCCCTGCTCTCTAGATAGATAGATAGACAGACAGACAGACAGACAGACAGACAGACAGACAGATAGATAGATGATAGATAGATAGATGAGAGAGAGAGAGAGAGAGAGAGAGAGAGAGAGAGAGAGAGAGAGAGAGAGAGAGAGAGAGTGTA
>NW_015402270.1:0-3949 GCF_001527695.2 Protobothrops mucrosquamatus
AGAATGGACTCTATAATATCATCAGTATTCTTTAGTTGCTGCACATTGAAATTGGAAATGATGGATCAGCTAATTTTCAGGAAAGCAAGTCCACCTTGACTGAATCTCTTGTTTAGGATCACCAGACTGGAAAACTACAGAATTAGAAAAGTACAAGTGGTGCTGGCAGCAAAATATTGTAATACAATGTGATCCTGCTTAGTGTACCTGTTGTACCTTCTTTCAAGATTCCCTGAAGTTATCCTCCATTGACACAGCCTTCTAACTTGCACATTGAATATAAAAGCTGAAACTCCAGGTTACTGTGGAGTCTCTAAACTGGAGAAAAAAGCAATAAGTAATATTGCAGAGTTTTGTACTTTTGACTACCTTGATTGAAAGCTCATGTTCATAAACCATTAATTACTGCAAGCACATCTTATGAAGGCATGAGTACATTAAGAAGACATGGAAATCAGCTTTTGATACATATGATAGTCTATCCATATGTAATTTTGTTTAACAAAGAGAAAGACGAGGGGGGACATGATAGCAGTGTTCCAATATCTCAGGGGCTGCCACAAAGAAGAGGGAGTCAGGCTATTTTCCAAAGCGCCTGAAGGCAGGACAAGGAGCAACGGATGGAAGCTAACCAAAGAGAGAAGCAACCTAGAACTCAGGAGAAACTTCCTGACGGTCAGAACAATTAACCAGTGGAACAATCTGCCTCCAGAAGCGGTGAATGCGCCAACACTGGAAGTTTTTAAGAAGAAACTGGACAGCCATTTGTCCGAAATGGTATAGGGTTTCCTGCCTGAGCAGGGGGTTGGACTATATGACCTCCAAGGTCCCTTCCAACTTTATTATTATTATTATTGTTGTTGTTGTTGTTGTTGTTGTTGTTTCAATCATTGCATGGATATACAATAATTGTGCTGAATCATGTTGGGGAGCTGAGAGTGGCTTTTTTTAACACAATCTTATAGCTTATAGGCAAACTATTAGTCTCTTAAATTTGTTCCATACTAAAGAAAACTGAAAACAGACTGGGAGCTAGTTATTTTTTTGATAGAATCTCACATGAATTGTGTTAAGATTTCAAATTACCCCAGCTGCATTAATCTGTAGAAAATACCACCCAATCCTACTATAACAAAGACTCTATATACTGCCCATCTCAGATTAAACAACTTGCTCATTATCATCCCTTATTCCCAATATTCTCTGGAAACATTTTTAAATTGTAGTTCAGTGCCAATCAGGAAATAACATACTCACCTGGATCCTTTTTATGTTTATGCATTCTTCTTTTTCATATATTCCATTTGTTTCTTCTTTCAACTTAAGTTTTTTTTTCTGCATATTTATCTTATATTAGAGGAATTTTAGAGGCCTTTCTCCTAGGTTTTGTTTGTTTTTGCAGAGGAGGATATATATACTTTTTTTGTACTGTTGCATAGCCTTGCAAATTTTCAAAGTATAAAATTTGGAAATAATATCGATGGAATGATTCTACTGCTGGAATAAAAAGTATTGTTCTGAAAAATAAGGGAGTGGTATACGGTTAGCCATCGCTTTATGTCCAATTGAAGAATTTTGTGGTGGTTGTTGATAATGGAACCTTCTGAGGGTTGACTTTTTATACTCAGCATACTTTCAAGATTAAGCTCCTGTGGTTGAATTCAGCAGGGAAAGATAAGTGAGTCACATTTCCATTGAAAATATTTTTTTTTTCAGTTTATCAGGCAAGTTTTTGCAACTGCTTGAAATATTTTGTAACATGCTTAGAGCTGGTAAATCAACTTGAATGTGTTTGGGGGTACCTTTATTTAAACACTTTGTATACCATAGTGCGGTTGATTAGGCAATAGTACTTAACTATGCTGCAGGTACAACAATACAGATGCAGAAAGTTCTAAAGCATACAAAGATAAAAACTAACTTCTTTATCTTACTCCTTTTCCTTGGAGGAAACAACAAAATAGCAACAGCATTTAGACTTATATACCGCCTCATAGTGCTTTACAGCCCTCTCTAAGCAGTTTACAGACTTAGCATATCGCCCCCAACAATCTGGGTCCTCATTTTACTGACCTCAGAAGGATGGGAGGCTGAGTCAACCTTGAACCACTCAGAATCGAACTCCTGGAGTGAGCAGTGAGTTAGCCTGCAGTACAGCATTCTAACCACTGCCCTACTACTACGGCTCTCTTCAGTTTCCCATCCCAATTAGTGTCATTAAACAAGGACTACCTCTAATATCAAGTGGTAGGGATACTCAATATATTTTGATACATACTTTGATATTTTTATAATATAAATAGTTTATGCATCCAGTGAAAATTATTAGAGCATATATGAGAAAAAGTCAGTCCTGAACATTTGAATAATTAGGAATATTTAATTGTAACACTGTATAGTAGTAAAGAGTGATGATCACTTTATAGTCTAAAGAACCTATAAAATATTTTAAAAGAAACATTACCTCAAATTCTGGAAACTGGCCCATCTGGCTCAGTGGAAATGTATTACATATTTTGAAAGCCTAGAAAGTTATAGCAGCAGTGAAAGTTGAAAGTACATAATCCTATATTTTTCATTCAGACTTACTGAGTGTAGTGGATTTTATTCCCATTTAATATGTATAAGTTTATAGCTTTAAAGTACTTGTATTTTTATAAGTTCCATTCGTTTCACTATGCAGTTCATATCCCTGAATCATCTATATTAATATTATTGACACCATATCCTATTTATATTTCATAGTAAACATAGCTGAATATGTTAGATAGACTTTGAAAAGGTATCAATTTCTTTTAACTATGCATATTGTGTATCTTTGATATATTATAGACTGATTATGGATGAGGTGCCCAAAACCAGTAATAACAATTCATCAACATCTCCACAAATAGCATCTTTACAAGGTACCACTCTACAGGAAGCTCAACTTTCTCATGTTTCTCAACAGGTAAAAACAGCTAACTATGAGCAGACCCTTGAAGGAGTTTTAAGTAGGCTACTGCGGAGTTTTCCTTTCTAATGTTTGCTTTCTAAATAACTTCAATAAGTATGTATATGAACTCAAAGGGTCTTAGGTAATCATGTACTTCCAGAAGAAAACTCAAAATATATACAAATATGTTATAATATATTTGCATACCCCATAATATCTGAACACTTATTCGCTACTGATTTTAGAAGGTCCATCTAGTTCTAGTCCATCTGAACTAGTTTAGCAGTGAAATGGAGAATTGGTTTTCTCTGGAATATACCCAATGCTTTTGAAAACCCAAGTTTTTAATTTAAAATATTTCTGAAAAGATGTCTTCAAATATCAGAATCATAAATATGCTAAACTTAAAAACTGAATTATAATTATTGTGATACTTGTTTAAAAATATTTGCTCCCAAGAAAGTATCTACTTCTTGCATAACGAATAAAAGATAATTACATAGAATCATAGGGTCAGAAGGGACATTGGAGGCCTTCTACTCCAACCTCCTGTTGAAATATGGTCACATCCATGTAGTTTTCTTGGCAACAGTACAGGTTTACCTTTATTCTCTTCTTCAACTTTCTAATAAGGTTTTCTTGCTCAAGTATTAACCAGGCCAGTCCTATTTCATTTTCTGAGATCAGCCAGAGTTGGCTAGGTGCTGCCATCTGTTGAGGCCTTCAGCAAATATATCAGGAGGAAAATAATGATGCATCACAAATAATGCAACACCAAGCACTGACATTACATTGTCTCCACTCCTTTTTGTGGTGATTATTCATGTGCTTAAGATATTTTGAATAGAGAGGTGCACTACTTATACTGTATTTGCTCATTCTAAAATTAGTGTTGCAAATTCTTTAAATTTAAGAAATTCTTACCCAATAAAATTTAAACAGCAGCACAACAATAGTATCTGAGAAACCTAAGCAAGTGGTTGTATTTTGTATGTTTTTAGAATTTTACTAGAC
>NW_015402271.1:0-3947 GCF_001527695.2 Protobothrops mucrosquamatus
AAGCAGATCGCTGCCATTGTTGAGGGAATCACCTGGCCATTTATTCATAAACGTATCTATTTATAAAGTTGATTGGCTGCCCATCTTACCTCAGGGTAACTCATTAAATGAGTCCGGCTTCCCCAGTTGACTTTGCTCTTCGGAAAACTGGCCGGGAAGTTTGTAAATTATGATCACATGAGACACACACACACACACACACACATACTGGGAGGTTGCAACCATTGTAAATTCACGCTGGTTGCCAAGTAGCAGAATGTTGGTGACATGATTGTGGGGATGCTGCAATGGCTGAAAGTGGCAGGACCGGTTGCAATCGTGCTGTCGTACCTTTGAACGGTTGCTAAACGAACGGTTGTAAGCTGAGGACTACCCATAGATGCGTTTGGTTGCATTCCCTCCACACTATTTTGGTGAGCTAGTTCTAATCTGAACTTCTCACCAGGCTCCAGATGCACAGCAGCTTTGCTTAAGAATGAACAGCCTTCAAACCTATAATAATAAAAATAATAATAAAGTTGGAAGGGATGTTGGAGGTCATCTAGTCCAACCCCCTGTTCAGGCAGGAAACCCTATACCATTTCAGACAAGGGTCTGTCCAGTCTCTTCTTGAAAACCTCCAGTGTTGGAGCATTCAGCGCTTCTGGAGGCAGGTTGTTCCACTGGTTAATTGTTCTAACTGTCAGGAAGTTTCTCCTTAGTTCTAGATTGCTTCTCTCCTTGATTAGTTTCCATCCGTTGTTTCTTGTCCTGCCTTCGGGCATTTTGGAGAATAGCTTGACTCCCTCTTCTTTGGGGCAGCCCCTGAGATACTGGAAGACTGCTATCATGTCCCCCCTCGTCCTTCTCTTCATTAAACTAGACATCCCCAATTCCAGCAGCCATTCCTTATATGCTTTAGCCTCCAGTCCCGTAATCATCTTTGTTGCTCTTCTCTGTACTCTTTCTAGAGTCTCAACATCTTTTTTACATCATGGGGGTGTAAAAAACATGGGGAATTTAATCCACCTCAGTATTTTTTCCTACAATCTCCTTTCTCATCTGCCATAACCGAGCCGGGAAATACTCTCATGCAGACAAAACAGTCACAAACAGAACGCTCAGTCCAAAAATTTGCTCTCAACTCAAAACCAAAACTCACTGATTATTTCATATAAACCTTCACTTCTCTCTTTTTTTTTTCCTCCACATTTCCTTATCGGTATTCTAATACTCAGAACTGGACTTTTGCCCCTTAGATAACTCTATTCAGTCATATTGACCACCGGCACCTCAGATGGGTTTTGTGCTATTTGTGACTATTTTAGACAAAGCTAGCCAGATGTTATTTAATAGCCTCAAACCTTGAAGCAGGAACTGGAAACATGGATTTAAAGAGACAAAACTAGATCATACTGCCTCCTGGTGCTCGGAGAAATTGGAAAAAAAAAACCCATAGGATATACATTGTGTGAAAATAGAGCAATTCCCACCTCCAAGCTGGGGGGGGGGCAGATGTTATGCAAAGCTTTGTACATAGGGGCTTAAAGGATGCACTATAAACGCTTGATAGAATTTTGTAAGCTCTGCAGCTGATCAGCAAACTTCTTTGATTCATATACAACGAAAATTATTGAAGGGAAACAGCTTTTCAATAATTTTCGTTGTATATGAATCAAAGAAGTTTGCTGGTCAGCTGCAGAGCTTACAAAATTCTGTCAATGGTCTGCGTCCTGCCCATTCCTGTTCTATTTCTAAGGAGTGGAGAATGTATTTATTTATCTATTGATTGATTGATTGACAGCCACCCATCTCAGCAAACGGCTCTGGGCGGCTCATAAGTTAAGGGAAATATATATATATATATTACCTTCCATTGTTCATTCAAATGGAATGCAATCGTAACCAACTGAACTGTGTATCTAGGGAAATATTTCTTGCTTCCCACACTGCAGATCCAGTTGGGGTCCTGGAGCGCCTCAGTGGTTAAGATGCTAGGCTTGTCAGCTGGAAAGCCAGCAGCCTGGGTTTGAGACCCAAGTGCCACGTGATGGGGTGAGCTCCTATCCTTGCCCCAGCTCCTGCCAACCATGCAGATGCAAGTAGATAAATAGGTACCACTTCGGTGGGAAGGGAACAGTGCTCCATGATGTCATGCTGGTCACATGGCCACCAAAATGCCTTTGGACATTGCTGGCTCAATGGCCTTAAAACGGAGATGACCACCGCCCTTTACAATTAGCAGAGTAAAATCCAGAGGGACTCCTTTACCTTTTGCACTGCAGATCCATAAATTCAGCTTACAGCTAACCTTCTTTGTTAACTTGTTAACAACACTTCCCATCAATATCCAGAGAGTACATTTCTTATCCCAAAGGTTTAACTTTTTCGCTCTTAAACACTTCATCCAAATGATATGTGTCTTCAGGGTGTGCATGCTAGCCTCACAAGTCCCTGGACTCTGCTTTTTGTTATCTTTCTGGAACGTCTCCCCATTTGAACTCTGAGAATAAGATTGACCTGAAAGCCAATTTGGCCTAAGAGTTAATTCACGGGGAGACAGCGAGGACGAATCTTGCCTTAGGCATAGAAGGCAGCTGGATGACTTTGGGCTAGTCACTCTTCAGCTAGAGGAAGAGGTTACTGGCAAGCTGGTCCCAAAAAAGTTGCCAAGAAAACTTGGTGTGTTAAAGTAGAAGCCTATCAAGAGGTCTTTCTGTCAGTAGGCCTCTGCCAATAAAAAGCCCTGAATCCAGAAGGTGCAAAATAAACCTTGAGGTAATTTCATCCGGTTGGATGGACGTGGCCTTCTCCCAATTATAAAGAGGTTAAGGAAGAAGACCTGAGGTTGGGGGGAACTCGATTTTCTGATGGTATTGGCAGAGGTGGAGGCAGAGATGAAGGGACGGGACGGCAGCTGGCAGTCTTTCTCACCATTGTCCATAAATCAGTCCTGAAGCGCTTGATGGAGAAGCAATAGATCAGAGGGTCAATGCAACTGTTTAGGCTCAGGAGAGCCACACTCAACATGTGAAGGTTATCCAAGAAGGATGGAGGACTACAAGCCAAACCCGACATTTGGTCAGTGACCCAAGGAACCAAGGAGAGGTGATAAGGTGCCACACAGACCACAAAGACTAAGAGCATGCCCAGCACCATGGCGCGTGCTCTGCGCCGGTGGCCACCTTGACATGTGCCAGCTGCAGTGGACAGTGTTCTCATGATAGACAAGTAGGTCCCCAGCACAACCAAGAAAGACAGAGTGAAGATCACCACCATAGCATAGGCATAGGTTCTCTGGCCTGAGTGCTGTTCAAAGCATTTCAAGCTGGTGGACTCTGCCTGGTGGGTTTGCTGCTTAGTCAATGAAGGAATGGCACAAAGTAGACACAAAATCCAGGCCATCACACAGCTGATCAGAGCCCCCTGGGGCCGGTTCAGAACCAGTTCTACCTTTACCACCGTACAGTATCGGTTCAGGCTGATCAGGGTCATAAAAGCCATGGCACTGTAGGTGGACAGATAGTAGATGGCTCCAGCCAAGCGGCAGAAGACTTCTGGAAGACCCCAGTGTCCTTTAGCTAGGTAGTAGGTAATCCAGAACGGCAGGGTGAGGTTGAAGAAGATATCTGCCAAGGTGAGGTTGAGAAGATAGATGCGGATGGCTTTCCTGACTCGCCCATTCTGAAGGAAAACGAGCAAGGCTGCCACATTGCCAGGCAATCCCACACATAACACCAGGCAATAAGTGGCTGGCACTAGGACAAACTGCAGAGGGTCGTTGAGCTGACACTGGACATCTGCCAGCCCCGCAACGGTGGAGTTGTTCATCCCAACACCCCTGGAAGACAGGAAGGTAAAGAAGATCAGGCCACAGTAAAAGAACTTAGAAGACAGAGAAGGTGGGAAAAGGTGAAGTTCATCAACTCATGAAGATGGATGTTCTTAGAAGTGGGTGGATAGAGTAG
>NW_015402272.1:0-3945 GCF_001527695.2 Protobothrops mucrosquamatus
GTGTTGCTACATTTTTATCTTCTGCTTCTTAAATTAGTGTCTTTACTTTCCAAGTCTGCTGAATGAAATGCTTTATGTTTTTGAAGTCAGATTTTGAGATACAAATGCTCCTAAACTATATCACACCATTCCATTCTTTCTTTCATTGGCACTAGTATCTCTATAAAAAGGCACGTTTTTTTCTTTTTTTTTCTTTTTTGGAAGGGGAAGTTATGTAATAGTTTGAAAGGACTGACATTCTCTGCTGTTTTTGTGCAATTCTAATGAGAGTAGGATGGTATATAGCTGCACAAATGAAAAACGTGTGGTGCTTTAGAAGTTGATCTGTTTTCTATTGCTTTTAATGCTTTTGCATTTATAAGGATTCAGCTACAGCTAAAAAAAATTGAAATAATATAAAAAGTGAAAGAAAATTAAAGGAGTCTGTCTTATAGAAGTGAGCCAAGCAAAGCGTGGCCACGACTCACTATAGACTGATCAAACACTATTCCAGTGCATTGATAGTTGAATATTTTCTACCTGTATAAGGAATCTTTTAGTTATAGTGAGATGGAGTGAAAAAGCCACTAGCTTCAGCAATTATAATGTTTGTTTTAAAATTTGACAAATTAATTGATAACTTGTATGTGCTCTATGTTTGTGGAGCCATTACAGTAGTTAGGAATAATTATATAGTAAACATCAATTTGCTAGCTGAAGGCCATAGGAATTAAGACAATGGCAACCATTTTAAATAATGTTATTAACAAACACTATGGTGATTAGACATGATGTTACCTGATTGGTTAATTAAGTGTCTGCAAGAAAACAACCAATCTCAGAGAGCACCAAGGACCCAAAGTTCAACCTGAGTTACAAGTTACATTGTATCAACTGGTTATTTTAGCAAAAGTCTAAGTTTTTGGCTTAGTGATATCTGACAACTCCTGCTTTCAATGTTAATTCCACTGTCTCTCTAATTCAAGGTTTAGCCTTAAGTATGCTTACTAGCAAGGATAAAATTCAGTCTGAAATCAGCTTGGGATCTTTGTTCAGTTAACAAAAAATAAATGTTTAGAAATGATTTTCTATATTCATTTGTAGTTTTTAAAATTGCCTCACCCCGACGAGGTGGCAATGCCCAAATTGGAATACTCCTCTGTAAATTAGTATTTTCGTAAACTTTCTTCTAAACAAAATAACTAATTGTGCTTGTTATTTGATAGTCTGTGGTTGAGACCACATAATTTGTTGTTGGTGTTTGCTGGATTAATGTGTACCATGGAGATAGATAATAGTGGCTTCATATTATTTACCAAAGTTTACATTCCTGTAAGTTGTTCATTTTTAAAAAAACTGAAAGTGTACTTTCCAGAACAGTTAATATTAAAATTATTTTTAAATGAACAAAAAATAATTAAACCCAGCAAAAATGAAAATAGCAGAGCAAGTAAAGTACAGGAGCAAAACTGCATTTTGAAATGATATCCAGTTGATTTTTAAATGAGCAAAATGAAGTTTCTGAGAAAATTTCAAATCCATCCCCACATATAACTACAATAATAAAAAACTGAAGTCTGTGTGTAATGGAACTCTTCAATTTTATGCCCACATAATATATCCTGTGGCTGTCCAGAGTATGCAGAACATAATACAGAATGATTACCTGAGTATGGGGGAAATCTGAACCATGTCTAGCTTCACAGATTCTGTTACTTAAAGCTTAGTCTTTAAACTAGGATAACACTAGAACTCATAGTCTCTGAATTACTTATTTTTAATTCCTACACCAAACTGAGTCCCTACAGTGTAAATTAGAAAGCCGTAAAATCATGAACTAGAACTGTCCAGACTAAAGGCATTGTGAAATAAAATGTGTAATATATGATATAATACTAAGATTAATAGAATTAAAGTTCTAATAACCTTTTTGACATTGCTTCTTTTTTACATAATTCATCTTTATTTCAGGTAGAAGTATAAACTTTACTTTTTGGTTCATCGCCTTTATTGACAGCTGCTATTTTGGGGATTGGAGTGTCTTCTCAAAGCTTTGGTTAAAAGAGTTTTGTGTGACTTGGCTGTCCTGTATTTACAAGGACCAAATAATTTTCCTTAAGATCTTTTTTCATCATACAGTATATATTGAATCTTCAACTCATGTTGATTCACGTAGTCTTGTTCACTTCAAAAAGCAGTACGATGCCTTGTTACATAAAGAGCTGATTTAAAGGATACCTTGGACAATGAAAAATTGCATTGTCCAAGGTATTCTTTAAATCAATTATTTATGTCTTTTGAAAATTTTACAAAAGTTTTTTTTATAGAAGAAAGAAACAAGATTATGACTGTAACATAATAGCATTATTGCTTCTACTGTGGAAGAATTGTCTTTTTGTTGGAAGTAATCAATGTAGAGGAATATTATATAGCCTGATTTAATGTTACCATAGAACAAAATGGTTATTTGTTCAGGCTGAATATGTAATAGGAAACATAAAACAAACATTGCATTTCCATTCTCAGGAATTGTACTTCTTGCACGATCCTTTAATTAAGTATAAAAATTGGCTGAAAGTTCTAGTGGTGAAAGATACTTGAGAACTTGCTGGAGAAAACTGGTTATCATTTAAGGATCTCATAAGAGTTTGGAAAAAAGGCATATACAGTATGCATTGAAAAAAAGTATATATTTGAAAATATGTCCATTTTATTTTATATTTATTTCAATTGCTTTTATTTTATTTTTATATTTATTTTATATTGGGGCTTTTCTTCAGTCCTTCCTTGTTTAGTTATAAAATCTTACATCCAATTTGTTTTGCCTGACAGCATATAAATTCACACAGGCAGATTTATTTATTTGTATCCCATCTCTATACTCTATACTAAATATTTCAAGGCAACAAACATATACAACACACCTTCCTCCTATTTTCCCCAGAACAATAACCCTATGAGGTAGGTTGGGCTGAAAGAGTGACTGGCCCAAGGTCATCCAGACAGCTTTTCATGGCAAGACTCTTTGCTAATACTGCTGTTAAAATCTTTGTATCAGCATTAATCAATGAGACTGGACAATAATTGGCACACTGAGGGTGATATTAACTGTAATAGAGGCTTAATCAAAAGCTGGTAATAAAATTCCCTTATCTTCATATGACAACATTTGACACCAAAAGATCTATAAAAGTTTTATACCTGGTGTTTTGCCGCTTGCCATTTTTAAAATGATCTGTTTAATCTCTATCTCAGATAATGGAGCAAACTTGATGAACTTTTATTAATCAACAATTGGGTCACATGAACATTGCACAGATATATTAATTATGTAGAATGCACTTGAAGATGTGATTATAGAACTCACTGGCAGGCCAAAAAAAAAATAGGAAGAGCCATTTTTTTCATTGGTTTCAGTGCACCTTCCATAACTTTAGTGCTTGGCACTTCATTGGTTTCTAGGTTTTGCACGAGTCTTACTGAGCTTCATAGATTTTCAAGCATATCTGTCAAAAAAAAATAAAAAAATAAAAACAGAATTCCTGTTTAGCATTCATATTTATTTACATAACAGGGTAAAATCATTTCATTTTAATTATTTTTTAATTAACAGAACTTTTGGTAATATGTGGTATTTAATTTATTTATTTATTTTTATTTATTTACATGGATTTATATGCCGCCCTTCTCCCTATAGGACTCAGGGCGGCTTACAGCATATTAAAACACATAAAACATCGTCCCCCCATAAAAACCTATTAAAAACCATTTTTTTTTTCGCTGTATAATTAATTAAGATTTAAATTAAAATTGTCCCTATTTAAAAATTCTCCCTAGGCCAGACCCGCTTGTTGAAAAAGCCATGTCTTGAGGGCGCGGCGAAAAGGTAGGAGGTCCGGAATCGTCCGGATCTCGGGGGGTAGTTCGTTCCAGAGGGTGGGGGCACCCACAGAGAAGGCCCTCCCC
>NW_015402273.1:0-3944 GCF_001527695.2 Protobothrops mucrosquamatus
AATCATCTGGTTACTATGAATCTGGTTCTTCAGAAGAATAAGGCACTTTATTGACTTTAATATATTGCACATTCTGACATGAACTACACAATCAAAGGCCTTGCTGAAATCATCTTGTTCTCCATTTTATCCATCATAAGTTAACTATGTGATGTGTCCCTCTGCCTTTTCCGAAATCTGTTGTTGGTATTTCTCTGTATATGATTCTGCCTTTTAAAATAGATAATACATTGCTTTTACAATGAATTTATGCAACATTTCAATACTTTGTGCATTATCTTTTATCTCTCTGTTTTGGTATAAGTATACAGATATATCAATATTCGTCATCTTTTAAACAGCACAGTCTTATTCCCTATTTGTTGACATAGGGATGTTAGCACTTTAACTGCCTCTTTGCCTAAATATTTAAATTGATCAGTTAAGTTTCCTTCTGCACTTGGTCCTTGTACCTTTGGCAGCTTTCTAGTGGTGTCAGTTATTGAATATATTCTCTCTACCTCATTCTGTAAATCCTACCTGTAAAGGATTTCAGCATATTCTTTCCTTTAATCTCGTTTGCCTCTCTCAGTTCACTTCCCTGATTACTTGATTACTTACCTTAGCTATACATTTTCTTGTGATTTCTCCAGTCTTCTTAAAACACCTGTCGTTCTCTTGTTTTTGTTATTTACTTCTACTTGTTAGATGTCTTAATCAAGAATCCTTATCCTTTTCTGCTTGATGTTGAAAGTCTATGTTGTTCTGTTTGTTGCCCAAGGCTTTCATGCTCCTTTTTTCCTGACTATTGTGATAGCTTGTACTGAAAGCGACTTGGATCTTTTCCTCTTTGAAATGTTCACATCTTTTTTTGGCTGCTCCAGTTTTCAGTGTCTCCTGTTTTTTTTTTTTATTGTTCCCCTGGCTATGTGTATCAAATCTGTTCCTAGCATTAATCTTATATTTTGATTGTATGTAGACAGATCACGTATTCCTGGCACACTTTCCCTCCTTAATTTTCTACTTTTAGCCTATATATTTGATGCCAATAATTTCATGTTCCGTTCTACAATCTGTACCTTTATGTTATACTCAATTTTGGATGAACAGTTAAATAATTTTATGTTTGCCATATTGAGATCCTAAAATACTATTAATATTGATAGATTTTTTTTTACTTTTTTCTTATTTTCAGTAGTTTAAGCTTTCTAAATAATAGAATGTTCTTAAATTTAATCATATTGTAAACATGATTAAATACACGGGAATTTGCACTGAAAATGTTTGCATTGAAATTTGCCAGTTTGGTCTAGTGCAGGGGTAGGCAACCTTGGCTCTTTTATGACTTGTGAGTTCTAATCCTGCCTTAGGTGACCTTGGGCTAGCCATTCACTAGCAGCCCCATTGAGCTCACAAAGTTGTTGTTGCGGGGACAACAGGAGGAGGAAGGTGTGTTGGATGTGTTCTCTGCCTTGAATTATTTGTAAAATTAATAAAAGTAATAAATAAAGTAATAAATAAAATAAGAAAATAACAGAATGTATCAAGATTTATACTATTACAGTATAAAGGAAAGAAGAAAAGAAAAAGGAAAGAAAATGCCAAGGAGCATTTGTATTGGTGGCCCTTTCTGTCTCACGTTTACATAACTTGACAAGACCCTTGACAGGATCATTAGTCTTGTTAGCAGGGTAATATTCTAAGCATTCAAGAATCCTTCTGTCAATACCAGTTTGAGATTCAAGAGGAAGTGGTCTGCCCCTTTGAAATGAATTCTAATTTCCCCGGATACATATAGAACCCCTTCTCTTTGCCAAGTTTAAAAAAAAAACTGAATCAAAAATTGACCTGTTTTGTGTCAAACCATTAGATGAACTCAAAAGTTTGGTAGGTGTCAGGACCGTGAAGTGCTGAATTAGATTTGTCAAGGAGGCTTTAGCATGATTATTGAAGTCTCCTAAACCTACTAGACTGGGTTTTCCAACACCCATCTCTTAGATTTACCTCAGACAGCTAGGCCAAGGAAAGTGCCAGGAAGTATGAAAAATAATACATTGGGCTGTCTTATCTGTCTGTTTTAAAACCAGACTGCCCTATTTCTCTTCCTTTACACCAAGTACATGGCTTCAGAATTAGTAATAAAGCAGATGTCATCGAGAGGCAAGGGGATCTCCACGATGTTAGCAACCCCAGCTCTCCAACAGCCTCAATGATGTTTGGACCAAATATCCCAAAAGGCATTGCTAGTGAGATGCCTATCCATCAGCCTGCTCAATAAAATCTCAGTAATACACACTAGATCAATTTTCCTCCAAAATTATATAAAGGGGTAATAGTCTTTACTATGACTAATCCAGAATTTCAAATAGCATTATCAGACCAGATGACTGTCTGACCTGACAGCATTGATTTTGAGAGATGGCGAGACCAAAATATGTTAACTGAAATATACGAGCCAAGTTTTCTATATCTTCCTCAACGCTGTTATGTTCCCAAAATCACTTCAAAAGGGCCACATCATTTTCTTATTCTGATCAGGGAACACCAGCATTGAGTGTTTTTGTCTAGGTACATAGGATCTTTGTTTTTTCCCTTTTTTAAGTATAAGATGCCTAGAATCATTCTATTGTTAGATGGCTTCTCAACTTCCACAGATGTTCACTGAATAGTAATGCTTTCTGCTATGACACAATAAACATGCAAAAAAACCATACATACCGAAGTATAAAACTGTGTGCCCTTAGCCTTCTGGTTGTCCTAATGGCTTTCCAAGCTGGCAGCCATTTTGGTGACTGTATCTCAGAGACAGTCTTTTTTGGGCAGGAACCTCACCATCTAACAATGATGAGTTCCAGCCAGAGGTAATAGGAGGAGAGCAGATGAAAAATGCCAAATCATTGTCCCTAGGCTTCCTTAGAAGAATTAGGAAGATATTTGGAGATATATAGCATGATATCCCATCTAGTAAGCTTCTTACGTATATATAGCAGATCAAAGGTCAGCCTAATTGTCCATACAGATGTTGAATCTCTTGTTTGTAAGAGAGGAGTTATATATTAGAGAATGCTAATAATGATCCCTACCTTGTAACCGATTCATGTAAAAACGTATATTTTATAGGATATTTATCTTTGAGGTAGACAGTCAAAAATCAAATAAGATCAGTTAGTCAATTAATTAAGCTTGTTTTACTGTTGACAGCCAATGTCTCTTGGCACTTCAGAGTAGAGCGATAAAAGTAAAAACAGACATTTAAACTAGCCATTAAAACTAACAATTAACCAGAGTTAAATTATTATTTGCCTGTTTAAATAATCCCTTTTTTAAAAAAATATGTGTTTTTAGAGTTTCTTTGTGTTGTCTTAACTATAAACTGTTTTGGATATTCTTTCCAAGCAGAAATACGGCATTTAAACACAGTGGAGGTCACACATTGGATCTGGAATTGTGATCTAGGGTTGGAGGATATTAATATCAGTTCTTTGCCATAGACAGAGCATTCCCTCTTTTCCTTGGACTTTTTTATGGCTGCTCTCCACTGCAGGGAAGCAGGACTTACTTGATTGCTCCACCCCCAAGTGACTGATGGATTCAATGAGGTTTCAAAGAGAATTTGAGATTATTCCCATGACCGAGGCCCTGACTATAGCTTGGAATGAGCAGGCGTAAGGGACTGGATCATACCTGGTGGACGGTTTATAACCAAGGATCCCACAGAGCTCACTGGTTTACATCAAGTTCCAAGAGATGAAGTAACACAACAGCACTTTGAGGGCCACTGGCAAAAGAAAAAAAAGCAAAGCTTTTTCAGATAAATGCCTTCATTAGGACTTGGTGTCAGCCCTTTGAGCTAATCCAGACAAGAAGCACAAACCATTCAGTACTCACATTGCCTTTAAATTGTAAGATAGTAATACAATCTTCCAAGTCTGAAAGTACATCTTGCCCCCTTTATTATTATTCTC
>NW_015402274.1:0-1090 GCF_001527695.2 Protobothrops mucrosquamatus
CCTAACCTTCCGCCGCGCCCTCAAGACATGGCTTTTTCAACAAGCGGGCCTGACCTAGGGTGAATTTTAAATAGGGATAATTTTTAATGATTTTAAATAGTCACAGCCACTAATATTTGGATTTTAATTGGTTTTTAGAAGGGGTAATTTTGTATATTGTTTTAACATGCTGTGAGCCGCCCTGAGTCCCATGGGGAAAGGGCGGCATATAAATTTTGTAAAATAAAATAAAATAAAATAAATAGTATAGTATAGTATAGTATAGTATAGTATAGTATAGTATAGTATAGTATAGTATAGTCCTCGAAGGGACCTTGAAGGTCTTCTAGTCCAACCCCCTGCTCAAGCAGGAGACCCTCTAGTCCAGTGTTTCTCAACCTCGACAATTTTAAGGCATGTGGACTTCAACTCCCAGAATTCCACAGCAAACAATGCTGGCTGTGGAATTCTGGGAATTGAAGTCCACATGCCTTAAAATTGTAAAGGTTGAGAAACACTGCCTAGTCCAACCCCCTGTTTAGGCAGGAGACCCTATACCATTTCAGACAAATGGCTGTCCAGTCTCTTCTTTAAAACCTCCGGTGTTGGAGCATTCACAGCTTCTGGAGGCAGATAGTTCCACCGGTTAACAGTTCTCCCTGTCAGGAGATTCCTCCTTCCTTCCCCGGCCAGCCTCCCTCCGTCGCTGCTCCTCCCGCCTTCAGGGGGGGCTTCGGGGAAGAGCTGGGCCCCCTCCTCTTCGGGGCGCCCCCCCCCAGATATGGGAAGGCTGCTCTCTCCTCTCCCCCCGCCCTTCTCCTCACCTCCTCCGAGACCCCCGCCCGGGAGAGGGGCTGCTGGGGGCCGCGGGGGGAGCCTGGCCGGAGCCCCCCAGGAGGAAGAAGGCAGGAAGCGCCCCCCCAGCTCCCCCCCGCCCTGCCCAGGGAGAGACCCCCAGTATGGGGAGGGGGGAGGGGCCCCCCTCAGCTCCGCTGCCTGGATGCGGGGGGGGCGAGGGGGGAGAAGACTTCAAGGGGAGCCCCTCGCCCCACCCCCTTGCCGAGAAAGAACCTTCCCTACTGCGCAGGCGCCATATGGCTGATGGAGGAAA
>NW_015402274.1:9549-13493 GCF_001527695.2 Protobothrops mucrosquamatus
GGACTGGAATTGGAAAGGCAGCGATGGCCCATTGCTTACATGTTGCCCCCAAGAGAGCTGCAGACCCCTCCCCTCTCTAACAGCATCACCCAGAGATTTCTGTGCCTCACCCAACAAATGTCCCATACCTCTTTGAGGAGCGGGCTTTGCTCCTGGGCTGGGGGGGGGTGTCAGGCAGGTGGTTGAGCCACAGGGTGCTTTAGTGTGCAATGCAGTAAGTGTTCCCAGGTGCACGTTCTTTTCCCCTTTTATTCTTCTCTTTTGTAAAGCACCCAGAGTCTTTGGGAGTTGGGCTGCTCCCAAATTTAATAAAAGAAGTCATTTCAAAATAAATGGGCACCTCCCCCTAATTCCCTGCCCTTGGAAATCCCAGAGAACCACTTTGAAAAATCCCTGAGTGGATGCTGGCTTCTCTTTCAGGGATGTGGGCAACGGTCTGCAAAAACCACTTCCAAGGTGGTTTATCACTTGGAGGGGAAAAGGTGGGCATGACATCCTTTGCCCCCCCTCCCCTTTGTCTTCTTCAGGGTTTGATGCTTCAGCTGCTGAAGCTGGAATGAGTTCCTGGGAACAGTTCAGAGCCCACATTGGTTGTTAGTGAAGGCAAATTCAAATTTAGAATAGAGCTGGAAGGGACCTTGAAGGTCTCCTAGTCCAGCTCCATACTCAAGCAGGAGCCCTAATATACCAGGTATGTCAAAGTGACGGCCCACGATCTGGATGCGTCACGCCAAAACCGCTCCCACCTCTTTGCCAGCAATGGGAAAAAAGTCACAACACGTCACACAAGATCACAAGTTTGACACCTGTGCTCTAGCCAAACCCAAATCTTGCAACCTTTCTTCATATGTTTTAGTCTCCAGGCCTTTAAGTATCTTAGTTTGCAAATGTGCACATTTAAAAATGTGCTGGCTGATAAACAGGTGTATTGTTTTGCCAGTCAGCTGCAGGAAGGAAATGAGATAGGTGCCAGCCCAGGGTTGAGGGTCAATGTCTCAGGGCACCCTGGCCCAGGTAGCAGCTGTAACAGGAGCCCCTCCAAAGGAAGCATAGGAGGAAAATGTGTACCTGTGTGGCAGCTTTGGCATCAGCTGCCAAGAGGCCAAAGGAGGTTAAAAAAACCATGTAGTAAGGGGAGAGGCGTAGGAGGGGGTTTCTCCCTCTGCTGCAGTTTTGCAATGGGGTCCTTGGGAGAGAAGGGGCCACAGAGGAGAAGCTGGGTCTGGGGAGGGAGGTTCTGGTGATGCAGCCAGAGGGGAGGGGGCTGACTGACCCAACCCTGTTTGCCGCCCCTGTGGTGTCTTTTGCAGTTATCCTTCCTGACAGCTTGACTGCCTCTACTCCCAGTCCCAGCACTCAGGGATGGGACTCCTAAGCGGGCAGAGGGGCTGCAACAGATCCCAGGAACCGACTCAGAGCTCTCTGTGCCCGGAGGAACGCAGTGCTAGGAACACCTAAGATCCTGCGCAGAAACTTCAATCTCTCCGGCCTGCGATGGAAGAGTCAAGATTAAGGAAGAGACACACATCCCAACCTCAGGACATGGATGGATGCTTCTCTCAAAAAAGCCCCCAAAGGGGTAGGAGCATTAGATGTTATACGGCACCCCAAATCTACCCCAGTCCAAAGCACCCCTTGAGGCTGGGAAAGGTAGTCCTTAATTATAATATACATATAATTGCATATCCTCCTTTTCCCCCACGAGGGAAAAGAGCGAAGAGCTTCCGGTGTGAACGCAGAGTGAGTGAAGGGAGGGGCAGAAGCTCTGAAGAGCCAAACCCAAAGAAAGGCAGAATCGTCCATGAGATGACAGAGCACGAAGGAACCTTGTAGGATGATGATGATGATGATGATGATGATGATAATAATGAGTTGGTTGGAAGGAACCTTGGAGGTCATCTAGTCCATCCACGTGCTCAGGCAGGAGACCCTATACCGTTTCAGACAAATGGCTGTCCAGTCTCTTCTTTAAAACCTCCGGTGTTGCAGCATTCACAGCTTCTGGAGGCAGGTAGTTCCACCGGTTAACAGTTCTCCCTGTCAGGAGATTCCTCCTTCCTTCCCCGGCCAGTCTTCCTTCGTCGCTGCTTCTCCCGCCTTCACGGGGGGCTTCGGGGAAGAGCTGGGCCCCCTCCTCTTCCGGGCGCCCCCCCCAGATATGGGAAGGCTGCTCTCACCTCTCCCCCCGCCCTTCTCCTCCCCTGCTCCGACCCCCCCACCCGGGAGAGGGGCTGCCTGGGGGCCGCGGGGGGAGCCTGGCCGGAGCCCCCCAGGAGGAAGAAGGCAGGAAGCGCCCCCCCCGCCCTGCCAAAGGAAAGACCCCCAGTGTGGGGAGGGGGGAGGGACGCCCCTCAGCTCCGCTGCCTGGATGGGGGGGCGAGGGGGGAGAACAGTTCAAGGGGAGCCCCTCGCCCCACCCCCTTGCCGAGAAAGAACCTTCGCTACTGCGCAGGCGCCATATGGCTCATGGTTGGAAGGAAGCAGAACGCCGATTGGTCGCTTTGGGGAGGGCAGCGATTGGAAGGAGGACTCCTCGGGGCGGGTCCATTCAAAAGAAAGAGGAAGAGCTACCGGTAACAGGCAAAGGGCTCGCAGCGAAGTCCCGCCTCCACTTCCGGAAACGAATACAAGTTAATCGCCCAATTGATTCGTCCGCGGGCTGGCTCGCAATCCAGGTAGGGCGCAGGGGATGCTGGGAGTCGCAGTCCGAGAGGCTCTCTGGCGGAGAAGGGAACCCCGGGAAGGAGGGGGGAGCCCGAGGCCTGGTCTGGAGGGACGGGCGCTGGGAGGGAGGCCTGCCCGGAAAGTCTCCCTGAGAGGCGCCTATGATGATGGATCGGGGGAAGCGGACGTAGATTGGTCGCTCTGGGCAGGGCAGCGATTGGCAGGAGGACTCCTCGGGTCGGTCCATTGAAAGGAAAGAGGAAAAGCAACCAGAAAGAGACCTCGCAGCGAAGTCCCGCCTCCACTTCCGGAAACGAATAGAACTGAGGCGCTTAATTGATTCGGTCGCGGAGGGGCTCGGACCCAGATAAGGGGCGCAAGGGGTGCTGGGAGTCGCAGTCCGAGAGGTTCTCTGGCGGAGGGAGGGGAGAGGCGAGGCCTGGTCTGGCGGGACGGGCGCTGGGAGGGAGGCCTGCCTGGAAAGTCTCACTGAGAGACGGAGGCTTCGGCCTTCCTCGCCGGGCGGGCCTGGGACTCCCCTCCGGGAAAGGGACGAAGCCCTGACCCGCCTCTCTTCCTCTCCCTTCGCCCCTGCAGGAGGACGGGCGAGCCCGGCGGAGGAAGGAAGGAAGGAAGGAGGCGCCGCCCGAGAGGAGAGGAGGTCCCGCGGAGCAGCCCCGGGAGGAGACCGCGGGGGAGGCCCGGCAGGGATGAGCCGAAGGGGACTCCGGGAAAGGAGGCCGCCTGGAGGGAGAAGCGGGGAGCAGGAAACGGGCGGAGACCCCGAGACGGGCCTGGAGGGCGGAGGGTCCTTCAGAAGAGGCGGAAGACCCGGGAATCCCCAGAGAATCCAGGAGGGAGGAGAAGAATATCAGTGCCCGGAATGTGGAAAATCCTTCAAAACAAAGGGAGATCTTAAAAACCATCTTAGAATCCACACTGGAGAGAAACCTTATAAATGTCTGGAGTGTGGAAGGAGCTTCAGTCACAGGAGCAACCTTTATACACATCAAAGGAGCCACTCAGGAGATAAACCGCATAAATGCCTTGAGTGTGGAAGGAGCTTCAGTTACAGGAGCAACCTTTATACACATGAAAGGATCCACACTGGAGAGAAACCATTTAAATGCCTGGAGTGTGGAAAGAGCTTCGGTCAGAGCAGCAACCTTTATAGACATCAAAGGATCCACTCAGGAGAGAAACCATTTAAATGCCTGGAGTGTGGAAAGAGCTTCAGTTTGAGGGGAAACCTTTATACACATCAAATAATCCACTCAGGA
>NW_015402275.1:0-3944 GCF_001527695.2 Protobothrops mucrosquamatus
GACATTTTGAGCCCTGAGGACGTCGGCAGATGGCCGACGAAAGCTAGGCGTTTTAATTGGTGTTTTAATTAGTAGTTTTAATATTAAATTATATTTTACTATATTCCCTGGTGCTCGTGTTTGCTCACTGATCTTAATATATATATATATATATATATATATATATATATATATATATATATATATATATATATATATATATATATATATATATATATAATTTAAAATTCTAAAAATAAAAAGTTGATTCCTGGGTAAATCCATATTCGGGAACCACAAACTGTGAGACCACCAGGAAATTCTTAAAAACTATAAAAGTTTTAATAAAGTTAAAACACCTAGCTTTTGCCGGCCCACTGCCAGCATCATCAGGGTAACAAGCAGTCAATGGGGTGGCTACTTATAGGAGTGGTGCCTTTTGCACCCGGCTCCTGGATCTCGTGATCGGGCCCAACCGATCCTCCTGCGTTCGGCTTCTAATCATCGTATCGCAATGAGCGTGTATATATGCTAATAATAACACTAAAAATACAATCCCTGGGTACATCCATGCTAATAAATAAATAAATAAATAAATAAAAGTGAACACTAGGGCAAATCCTTAAACTATAAAAGTTTAATACCGAATTAACAACCGCCAAGCTTTCGTCAGCTTCCACTGCTGACATCATCAGGGCTTAAGAAGTCAGTCCATGGGAGAGTCTTTTATAGATTAAATAGAGCCTGCACACGGCCCCTGGACCTCGTCACTGGTCCTGATTGCGTAAGCTGCGTTCCAATGATAGTTTTCACCCTGCCGGCTGTTCCTATCCTGCATTTCCTGCTCGTGTGTATGCCTTTGCACATCTCGTTTCCACTCGGGCCAGGGGTAGATGGAATGTTCCCCCCTCCTGCCCTCTTCAGCCGTATCCCCCTCCTACCCCCTGCAGCGGCCGAACCCACCAGCCTTGGGGTGCCTGTTCCCTTCTCTGGAGCCCAGCTGGTCCCAGCCACCTCGCTGCCGTTCCTATAGGCGCTTCCCCCTTTTTTTCTCTGACCATATCTCCCGTATCTCTTGTATCCCTCAGCAATCCACCCTTGCCATCCTTCTGCTTGCCCCACCTGGGCTGCCTAGGCTCATTGTCTCCCTTCGTCCCTTCTTTCCCTTCGCCAGCCCCCTTCTCGCCCCTGTGTCCACCCCCTCTACAGGTGTTATCCTGTCTGGATCTTTCCCTCCCCCCTTCCTGTCTGCCGTTCCCAGCTCGGTCGCCAGCACTCTGGGGGTTGCTCCATATTTTCCGTTGGCTCGAACATGCTGGAGCCACAGGGTGGGGTGGTCGGGTCGCTACTGCAGGGCGGCTCGGCGAGGTCATCCTCTCCTTCCTCGTGCGCGATCGTGTGGGGTGGGATGGTCGGGTTGCTACTGCGGGGCGGCTCGGCGAGGTCATCCTCTCCTTCCTCGTGCGCGATCGGGTAACCATCATTCCTGGGCCCCTTTCTCCCTGTCGGCCTCCGTCCTGTCGTCCCCGCACGGTCCGGTCACGGCCGGCCCATTGCACATGCTCCCCGCATAGGTGTCACCGGCTCCCACCGAGAGTGTTCGGCGGCTCAATTCTGCTGTCATTGCCTCGTTAGGGAGCGCCGCCTTGCTCTGATGTCTTGGGGGGAGGGGGGAGGGGCCTCCTGGCAAGCCAGTCATCATTCCTATATCCTCCCTCATCATCGGTCCCTGTGTTCCTCAGGGGTGCACACATTTCTTGGCTTTGGGATCCTCTGCCCGCGATCTCCGCAATATATATATTGTTTGGGGTACTGAGGTACTTATGCTGTAAATATGTTCATAAGTATATCTAGATATGTCATTAAATCTATCAATAAAGAAAAACAATTTCATTGAAATTTGCAAGGATCGAATACGGAAAAGATATTGTATCTGGGCTTATCTTCAAGTTTCAAGGTCATGTACAAGACAGTTAAAGGCATATATATTTCAAAATAAGGATTACCCGTTAATGTCCTACATAAATGAAAAAAATAAATAAAGTATGCCTCAGTCATCACTGTTTTGATTATATCCAATAATATAGAATGTATGTGTTTCCATATATGTATATCAGAGTAGCTAAATTAAATCTATATCACATCATTTGTTTGGATTATTCAATTATAAGGAAATTTCTGGTGTAAAATAATCCTGACTCTGGAGTAAAGAAATCTTGCCCTGCAGTAACTTCTTGATTGAAATTTAGTAAGTTTGTTTATGGATAAGGACTTAAACCAAATTATAAAAAAAATATACATATAATTTACATACATGCTTTATACAGAATTATTTTCTAATGTTTTTATACACTGCCAATATGGGCCCAAAGCATTTCAAACAAAATAGAAGAATAAGAACTGTATTAATTTAAGGTTGGAAAAAGAGAATATTTTTCGAAGAAGAGGAAATCAAGTAAAGCTATTGCATGGACTATAAAACTATAGAAATTAATTGTTATTGACAGTTTTTTAAACACTAACCCAGACAACATGATGTTTATCAAATATTAAGGTGTATGTTAAAAATCAATAAAACATATTTTTTAAAAATAAAATAAAAGGAGTCATTATTTAGGAAGAAAAATTCTTTTTATAAATAATTTAAAATTGTCACCATTTAGTAAATGTTTCAGGATTATATCATTAAACCTATAAATTTTGGTATGACGTTTTGTAAATAACAGACTCCTGAAGGAGATATCAAACATATTAAATTAAAAGTATTAGACAACTGATTAAAGAACTGATAGGCAGCAAGAAGGAGTAGGAAGAAATGAGATGCAGGACTGTGAAGTTAAACAGAATTACAGAATTAAATTACTATACACAGCAGGAGGAAAATATTTTAGATGAATTGAAAGTTTGTTCTAAACTCTCCTGGAAGCTGAAGAAACAAAGTAGGAGTAGAAGAGTTTTGCTGCTTCAGATCAAATGTCTTTCCTCTCTCATCTATGCCTTATCCAAAATCTCACCTATAGTGGTGAAGAAAGGACTAGGGCTGTTTCTACAAGTTGTGGGAGGCCCAGTAACAAATTATATGAATTCAATCTCAGAATCCAAACACATGTATTTAAGTCATTTAAAGAAAAAAAACAAATAAGTCATAAGTTGTTCTATCAATCATTATAAAACTGCTTTTGTTCAATTTTAAAGCCAAATTTATACCCATTAAATTTGGTTCTGTGTTCAAAAACATTTCTGCAAATTATATTCACCTGTTATCCCTTTTGCACTCGTGTGTAGTTTTACCTTTCAAAAATGAAGAAAGGGCTAGTGCAGTGGTGGGATTCAAATATGTGAACAACCAGTTCTCTGTGTGGATGCCGCTTCCGGAAGTCCATTCTGGGCCTGGGCAACAAAAAATTAGCTACCGATTCTGCCAAAGTGATGTGAACTGGCTGAATCCCACCACTGGGCTAGTGTACCATTAATTAAAATTTATAGAAAATTTGCTGCCTTTAGTAAATAAATATGGAACAATATCATCTATTTAGAACTATCTGAAAGTCGATAAAAGTTTTATTTTAAAGCACATAATTTTCAATGCTAATAGTAAGCCACTTTACAGTAAATCAGAATACATTTTTTTTCTATTTTTTTTAAAGTGTACCTGGCAGTACATCTAGGAACTGAACTCTACATAATCCTTATAGAAGCATGAAATTTTTTTCCCCTTTTGATTTTGTTAGGCTTGATTGGACAAAGACTGAGAACCATATAACCCACTTGATTGCAGAGGAAGATGGATAATAGGCTCCCTGCTCATTAGGTACACACAATTTATATAATAAATTTATTCTGTATAGTTAAAAAGCATATTAGGTATTTGGGAATTTTTCTTCCCCTTCTCTTCCCGCCCATTAATTATTAGTACAAAGCCAGCGTTCATCTGGCTGAATTGTCCCAATGGAATGTTTCAGTTC
>NW_015402276.1:0-3944 GCF_001527695.2 Protobothrops mucrosquamatus
GTAAAACTCAATTGAACTGCATCATCTCCAAAGCCATAACGGGAACACTGCCCAAGAATATTTTGTCCATGAAAGACTGTTTAGAAACTATTCAGTCCAATAGATTAAAGCAGAGGCTCCCAACCTTTTCTATACTCTGCACCCCAAGAACGCTTCTGATATATTCTCGCACCCCTTACAAAAATTTGAAATAACGGCAGTGAATTATGCATATACACTATAATTTTGAAAACCCAAGTTTTTGCACCCCCTGGAATATCGTCTCGTATCCCCAGTTGGGAACTCCTGGATTAAAGAAAGAGCCATGGTGGCGCAGTGGTTAGAATGCAGTATTGCAGGCTAACTCACTGCTCACTGTCAGGAGTTTGATTCTAACAGGCTCAAGACTGACTCAGCCTTCCATCCTTCTGAGGTTGGAAAAATGAGTATCCAGGTTGTTGGGGCAATATGCTGACTCTGTAAACCGCTTAGAGAGGGCTGTAAAGCACTATGAAGCGGTGTATAAGTCTAAGTGCTATTGTTATTGCTGTTGCTATTTTTAAAACAAAGGTTTTACTACCACCATTTTTAAGGTATCAGGCTTTTTTACAAAGACATTCATACCATCCTTAAAGACTTAGTCAGTTCTTTTGGCTTAATTTAATGAGAATTTCATGAAAAACAATGGGACATGTTGCTGTTTTACACAATATTACATTAATCAAAAATCTGTTTAAATCTATTTTTCAGAAATCTAAGGGTAATTAAGAATGTTATTCAGTTTAAATCTCTCTTTGCAGAAATGATTAGGGCTGCTCTTTCAAAAAGCTCCCCCCCCATCTTGTGCAGGAGCAGGAAAAAAAAAGGACTTAGATACTCAGTGCCTGCATAAATTCTTCCAAATCATTTTGGATTCATTGATTGATATCAATGCTATAAATTACTAGAGCTGAATTTAACTTCAGCTGATAATCAACCATCATTACAGCATGGATGGACAATTATTTTGGCCTTGAAGATCAAACATGCTGGCATGTTGTGAGTTAGGGGCTCATACACCTCCATCATTCATACATTCATATCTCTCTTTTGTCTTATTCTATCCTGATCGCTCAAACAATTTTGAACAGAATTGCTAATTAAAACGGATAAAAGGAAGTAAAAAAATGCATCCTTTGTCCTAATCACTTACTACTAAATACCAATTTTCTGTGGAGCAGCTAATGACCTTGTCAATAGGAAAAGTGGACGAAATTTAGAACCAATGTAAAAGTTAAGACACTTCAATCATATTAAGGTGTCCAATCCTCATTCTTCAAAACCACTTTAAAACTGATTGTCTTCTTTCTTCCACCTTCAGAATAGAGTACAGACGACAAGGAAGGAGGAATTGCAGGGGAGAAGGGTGAAAGAATCTGCACTGCCTGTAAATTATAGAGGCATAGTACTTGGGGGGTGGACCAGCTTTGCTAAAATTTGAAATATTCCACAGCAAAGCCAGTAATAAACTGACTGAGCTTCAGATACAACTGACATTGGGAGTTTCAGGAGCTCTGGAGTAGATTTTGAATTGGTTTAAAGTTCCTATCTGGAAATGTCCATATATGGACAATGAAAAAACTCAGACTCACATGTCCAGTCACTGGTGTTCCCTGATGATATCCGATATGGCCCTGCTATAGAAGCAACTTCCAGCAAGTATTTACTTCCTGGGATGAGCCTTCCAAAAGTGAAATTAGTAATGTCCTTTTCTACAGATACCTTGGCTACCACAGTGCCCAATGCAGCATTAAAGAGTGTAAGTAGATAGCCACTTTGATCTCCTGCAGGAGGTTCCCAGGTAGCACTCAGCTTGTCAGTGTGCCCTTTATTTGACAGAAGCACCTTGCGAGGAGGTAGAGGACCTAGGCAGAAGAGAAAGAGAAGTGGAAGTTAAGTGTATCAATAGGAGATACTAATTTAACAAACAAATCGGTGCGAATTTATCTCTTTTACATAATGGATATTGCCAGGAAAGAATTACTGACACTATTACTTAAGTGTTAGATCTTCTTTCTGGTATAATGTTAGCAGCAGCTCAGATCTCAAGTGCAAACTCAGACACAGTATTTTTTGGTCAAGTCAAATGTATTTGCTAGTGAACTAATGGATTCCAAACACCTGGTCAGCTCTTAGATGCGATGATTAATTATTGATTCTATTGTAAAGTTCCATGATTATTGATGTAATAGATTTAAATTTCATTGGGAAAGACCCTATTGGGAAAGACTGAAGGCAAAAGGAAGGGACAGCAGAGGATGAAATGGTTAGATAGTGTCATTGATGCAATGAACATGATTTTTGGCAAATTCTGGGAGACAGTGGAGGACAAGGGGGCCTGGCATGCTACGGTCCATGGGGTCATAAAGAATCAGAGACAACTTAGTGACTGAACAACAAAATTTAAATATTTCCCTTGTGCCTAGAAAGATGGATAATAATTCAGCCATTATTTGAAGTGACTGTGTCTCCCCGAGGCCTTATTCTGGGATGTAGCAATGGCTGCATTACCAGAAGAACAGGATCAGATGTCTGCTTGTTGAAACCAAGCAGAATTTTAAGGCTCCATTTCCAAATTGACCAATTTAGTCAATTGACCATTGATCAAAGATGATCAAAGGCCTGAAGACCAAAACATATGAAGAACGGCTGCGGAACGTGGGTTTCGCCAGTCTAAAGAAAAGAAGAAATAGTGCAGACATGATAGCAGTATTCCAGTATCTGAGGAGCTGCCACAAAGAAGAGAGGGCCAGGTTGTTCACCAGAGCACCATAGGGAAGGAGAAACAATGGTTGGAAGCTGATCAAAGAGAGAAGCAACCTGGAATTAAGGAGAAACCTCCTGACAGTGAGGACAATCAACCAGTGGAACAGCTTACTCCCAGAAATCGTGGGTGCTCCATCACTGGAAGTTTTAAAAAAGAAACTGGACAATCACCTGTCTGAGGTGATATAGGTCCTCCTGCTTGAGCAGGGGGCTGGACTAGACCTCCAAGGTCCCTTCCAAGTCTCTTCTCTTCTCTTCTGGGAGCAGATGCTAATCTTCTATATTAAAATTGCTACTGGGTTTATTAATTGCTGGATATATTTGGCCTCCTTGATCAGTGTTTCTCAACCTTGACAATTTTAAGGCATGTGGACTTCAACTCCCAGAATTCCACAGCCAGCAATGCTGGCTGTGGAATTCTGGGAGTTGAAGTCCACATGCCTTAAAATTGTCAAGGTTGAGAAACACTGTCCTTGATTCTAATATTTATTGATACAAAAAATTTCCTATACAAGCTATGGAGATCAGCATTATTCCTTATTTGACCTAAGTGAGGGAGGTGTCCGCCATTTCAAGTGAGATTCAGGACCTGTTTTCCTCTTAGCTTCAGAATGACAACATGCTGCATTGCTTGGAATGGAACTGCAAATTATCATCAGATAATCGCCCGGCCTCCCTCTTCAGGGTGACCCGCTCCCTCCTTCAATTGAGGGGGGGCGGGGACCCCCTGCGGGGGAAGGCTGAGGAATTTGCACAATATCTGCATGACAAAGTCGCTCGGATCCGAGAGGGTTTGGACTCCGACTGGGTGGCCCCGGGGGAGGAGGCAAGTGCAGGTCCTGAGACTGTTGTATGGGAGGAGTTTGACTCTGTGGCTCCCGAGGATGTGGACAGGATCCTGGGGGGACTGAATGCAACCACATGTTTATTGGATCCGTGTCCCTCCTGGCTGGTACTGGCAGCCCGGGAGGGGACACGAGCCTGGCTCCAGGGAATTACAAACGCTTCTTTACGAGAGGGTGCCTTCCCCGCGGCCCTAAAGGAGGCGGTGGTGAGGCCCCTCCTTAAGAAGCCCTCCCTGGATCCAGATGTGTTGGCAAATTATCGTCCAGTCTCCAACCTACGCTTTGTGGCGAAGGTTGTTGAGAGTGTGGTTGCAC
>NW_015402277.1:0-3943 GCF_001527695.2 Protobothrops mucrosquamatus
ATGTCAGTGTCTTTTGTTATGAGAAACAGTTGATATTTCCTCGGAGTTAAAAGGCAGTAGATCAAGATTAAGAGTTCCTCTTAGTTCAGTGATTAGTAAACAATAATAGCACTATTAATACTCCATCCTTAAGAACGATTTATCATGCAGCACACTGGTGGTATGCTGACAAAAGTCATTAATGTTAAGTGGGTGTTTGATTGTCTTTAAACATCCTTTTCTCGCATTTATTCTTTCAACACAAAATACTTCACATTTTGTTTCAATAAATGGAAGGAAAGATATAGTTTATGCTAAAATAAGATGTCTTGTCATTCTTAGAAGGAAATACTTTCTAAAATACTTTATATCTTTTAAACAAGTTTTTGAATAGCATATAAGCAGTAGAAGGATGGATGTGAATTTATATAATTCAATATAATTTATATAGAGATAAATGAAATAAATCTCTTTGTGGACAGGAATGGAGAATGTATCATGAGGGCAGAGTGAGGTACCTCCCACAGACAGGTGATTTTAGTCTTCATTGGCTATTTGTGCTTTTATAACCTTTTAGTTTTTACTGCCAGAGAGGAAGAGAGATGCTTGTGGGATTTTCTGTCTCATCTATCAATGTAATTAGATTGATGTGGCTGTTAGGCACCTTGCCTTGTAGCAATGGCTTAAGGTAGCATAATATCTCCCAGTTATTCCCCAATTGCTAACCAAATATTTGGGCTGCACCTCATCATATACTGAGTCTCCAGAGAAAGGAATGTTGTTCTATGCAAAAAGACTCTTTTTGAATAGGAAACTAGATATTAGAAAAAAAATCCAGCATCGCATAATAGTCTTGGTATTCAAGGGATATACATACTATCAATATGTGAGTGGGTGTCTATATATATATATGTAGCATTTGGGCTTGCTTGTCATCCTTTTCATCACTCTGTACAAGAATAATCCAGTCATCAGGTTGAATGGGTTCTTTGCTCTGAAGATGGCTTGTTTTTTTTGTTTGAGCTGTCTCATGCTGTGTTTCCCTTGAAAAGAAGTGCATAACTGCAAATTGAGTTCATATTGTATAAGTTGGCTTTCTAAAAGGCATTTTTAATGATGGTGTTTTGGGTGGGAATGGATAGATAGTATTTTCATGAGTTGCTAACTTAATTAAATTACTAATATATAGTTATTAACTTAATTGAATTATTATGACAGTCATTTATGGGGAAGGGCTGCTAATGACCAATGGAACTCTATGGTGTATTAACTAAGTCCCACCCTATAGATCTTAATTTTAATAATATTTGTTTTTTTAAAAAGTGCCAAAATATCTTCCCTTTGGAATATAGGGCAGTTGTACATTTGCCCATTCCTGTTAGTGTTTCATTTTAGTCAATGGTTTATTTGCTCTGCACTGAACTAAATTAACTGCCAAAATAGCTTTCAGGTATATACGACTACCTGCTTGCCCAAGGCCTCCCAAAGCCTTCCTGACATGACCCAGGCTTTACTTCCATCCTCTCAGAGACCCCACTGCCTTTGTCCCTGCTTTCTCCCCTCACCAGGGAAGACCTTAGGTATGATTCCCAACTCACCAGGCCCCACAACCTCCTCCTTACTGACCTTTTGAAGACCTCTGGGGCCTTGCATTGCTTTATCATGGGGTCATGCAGAACGATTCCAGAAACAGCCGCCATGTTCCCAGGACCACAATTCAATCCAGATGCTGGGAACAGGGCCATTTCTGGAATTGCACTGCATGGCTGCATGATCAACTACTCCATTCCTCTTCCCTAATGCGGTACGCACAGCACTGTGGAAAGGACCAGTTGTAAATGTGCCTAAAAAGTGATCACATGACCACAGTGCTGTGTGTACCGCATCAGGGAAGAGGAATGGAGTAGTTGAAGACCATCAAGGCCAATAATTTAGAACTTTAAAATTTGGATGTACAATTTTTTTAAAAAAGCTTTTCTGTTTGGGATCTGCCTTGTTTCGGATCTTGTGAAAGAGAGAGAGAGAGAGAGAGAGAGAGAGAGAGAGAGAGAGAGAGAGAGAGAGAGAGAGAGAACATTTCCTTATGAAAACTCATGTGCTTTTATATTGAAACTGTGCCATTGCCATTACAGTAAGAATTTGATATGCAAGTTCATAGGATGAAAAACTGCAGTTTCAGACCTAAAATCATGGTCTTGATCTTAAACCCTACTTGGATTTTGCACTCCCGTAATTTTGTGCTTTAAAAAACAAGTAATTTATGCCTTAATCATATTATGCTTGGTTTTTCCTCATGTGGTTTTAGGCCAGTACAGAGCATTACAGTACTGCTTCTATTTCCTTTTGAGGGGTTGCATGGATTTTGGATTAAAGCATGCTAAACTGCTCTGTACTGCAAGGAGAAGGAAAAAGAGAAGGTAAGGCACAACACTATGTATATTTATGTAGAAGTAAATCCCACTAAATACATTGGAATTTATTTCCAGGTAATTGCAGATCAAATGCAGCCTGAGTTTAGTTACAACAGTAGAAGATTCATGCAGGGTTCTGAAACATTTTTATGCACCTTAGAACTATTACGGAATCTGTGATTCCGGAGACTATGTATAATTAGTATTATTTTACGATGCTGCATTTGCTTTCTTCCTATGTTTATGCAAATTCATTTTTGCTTTGTGAAAGTGGTGGGGATGGTTGGTGATGCATATTGATTACTCAGGGCATAAACACATTATTTTACAGCTGGGAGGAAGGTGATAGGCAAGTCTACAGGGAGCCATGTAAAAATAGGGTCTTACAGTGAAAATCATAATCTGAACCATAAGCATTGCTTTCAGAACAGAGAGATGAAAGCCAAGTTTTCCCACATTAACTTCACAGCCAATAATTAGACAGTGACACTGGCAGAGCTGCAGTGATAGACTTCCTAGTACTGGGCGTGAACTTTTATATTGAATTGAACAAAGATCACCTTGTTATTTTGTTCTAGCAATTTAAGTCTCCCTTTGTGGTTAAAATAGATTGGCCCCTCTTTGGCTTTCCTAGGATAGAGATGAACAACTTTTTGATTATCAAGGAAGGACTTAAAAATTTTATAGAGCAGATGACTGCCACGTGGATGTGACCATATCACCCATATGGGCAAATGTGCATTTCTGTTGAATTTAACATTTTTTAAATGTTAGATGCCCGCTCCATAAATTACACTACAGTTTTCATCTGTATTCTGTTTCAAAATAACAGGAAACTGTGCTGTCAGCTTTTAGGAATCATAACCAGAGGTATTCCCAAAGGATAGGAAAAAGGGACTTTGGGTGGCATTTGGCATTTGCATAGGGACAGGAAACATGGAAGCATTTTATGATATCATAAATTTCTTCCATTATAATGGGGAAATGGTGATATTCCCATTAGTTAGAACTGCAGGAAAATAGGTCAGTTGTTCATACAGGAGTTTCTAACTTCCTCCTTTTAAAAGCCCCTGTAGATGATGGTGGATAGAGCAGATCTTCAGCTAGTATGGAAGCAAAGAGTAAGCCCAGAAAAAGATCAAGAGGGGATTAAAAGAAGTATTATACATCAGAAATGACATAAATAAGGTTAAAAAAAAAAGATTTTAAAGCAAAGCCTATACAGGTAATCCTCAGTTTATGACTGTGCTGGACCCCAGAATTTTGGTCATAAGTCATGATGGTCGTAAGTTAAGGCTGATTTTACACTTTTTTTAAATGGCAGTTGTTGTGTCCTGAGCCTGCAAAAGCAGGATCGGGACGTTGCAAGAGTCCCGGGCATTTGCAAAAGCTGCCCGGGACCAGACTGAGTGGCGCCGGCCTTGTGCGCATGCGCAAGGCGGGAAAAGACCGCCTCATGATTGGTTGAACTTGCCCGGGGATCAGAAGGTATAAATAGAGGCCTGCGTGCCTCTGCTCGGGTTGTTCGTAGAATGGAAGCAGAGAATAAAGAC
>NW_015402277.1:9856-13658 GCF_001527695.2 Protobothrops mucrosquamatus
AAAACCTGAGCATATTACTTATGCAAACATATTGTTTTTTATTGCACTAACTCAAGACTTTTAATTACAGATATATTAAATCTTGCTTCCCGTAGTTAGTTTGAGGATTTAAGGAACATATTTACAAGCATAGCTTAAAATATGAGTTTATTAAAAATAATCTGATAAAATAATATATAATGCATAAAGAATAATTAAGACTGTACCTATAAAATAGCCTTAAATCTCTTTTTATATTCATTTTGGCTATCCAAGAAATATCCCATTATGTTCTCATTTTTTTATAGCCAGTTCCATGAATTTGTCATTTAAAAGCTTAGTTTTTTTCTTTAATTTCACGCTATTTTAATTTTTTTTGAAAATTTTGAAATAATACCTTTTTTCAGCAGCCCCACTCATACCGGACATAGTGTGTATGTGTGTGTGTGTGTGTGTGTGCGCGCGCGCATGTGTGTATGTGTGTGAGAATGTGTCTGTGCATGTGTGTGTGTGCGTGTTTGTAGTATACAATGTATATACTATATACACACATACAGTGGATAGACAGATGAATGGACAAAAAGGTACTAGGAAACCTCTGTATATAGCCTGATCTGTGGTTGGCTGGTGGTGAAAACACCACTCATTCATTACAACTCATTCATTAGAACAAGCTAAGGAAGTTCCAGGCATCTATTCAAGGAAAGAATAGGAAGAGAACAGTATATTCTCAGAGAGGTCCTACTTAACGTGCTCTCAATAGGATATAATCAGAGGGGCCAACAAATTGTAGATAACATGCTAACCTTGAACATTGCCAACAAATTGTAGATAACATGCTAACCTTCATAATCTCCTCCAATATTTTGTTGAACAGAAGGGATGCATCCTGCACAAACAAAAATGCTATGAAGAGGAAACACTTCTTCATATAGCACAATGCTATACTTACACTATTTGTTTGAAAGACAATTCAGATAGAATAATCTGCCTCGAAAGGCAATAAAACATGAACCATTATTTACTAATCACTTAGCTTTCTTTGTAATAAAATTAAGTAGACTTTACAGTAATAAAATTAAATTAGCCAGTATGAAGTTTCAGGGCAGCATATGGCTACAATGTTATGCAAATATTTTATCATAAAAATTTTATGTCAACAAAAAAGACATCATTCTTTTTTGGCATGTACTTTCAAATCTTTTTTTTTTTTTTCATATAATGAGTCTTCTCTCACATACACAATAAAGTTTAGATAATGCATTTATGCATTTTCCCAATTAATATGAAAACAATTTTAGCAGTTTTACTTCTTTAGCCTCTAACTCAGTGGTGGCGAACCTATGGCACGCGTGCCAGAGGCGGCACTCAAAGCCCTCTTTGTGGGCACCTACTCCAGGTCCTGGAGATGGCAACTGTCCTCTTCAACCAGCTGCCCGCTAACTTGCCGAGGTCCCATGTGGCTGGATGCATCCCAGCACCCATGCGCTTGCTGACCTCTGTGTGCAGGGGCCGATGGTGCCAGGCCCCTGCCTCGCCCTGTGACAATGGCACCCCCGCCCTGCCTCGCCTTGCCTCGCCTCACCTCACCCCGCAGGACCAGCCTCCTGCCCACCGCCCCACCCGCCAGAGACCCTCTGGATCTCCCCCAACCCTGCCTGGCCCCCACAGGTGTCCCTCCCCAGGAGCAACATCGAGTTGGCCACGCCCACCCATCTGCCATGACCACTGTAGCCACGCCCACCCAGCAGGCCATACCCACCCAATGGCCACACCCACCCAGCACCCAGCAATACATAAGTGGGTTTTGGGTTGAAGTTTGGGCACTTGGTCTCTAAAAGGTTCGCCATCACTGCTCTAACTCATTACAAACTAAATCATGTTGTATATTAAAATATCTGGCTCTTAATACCATTAATTTAACACTTTGGTTAGGAATATATGTTTATGAAGTATGGCCTCTTTCACTGTTTTTGTCTAAAAGTTAAATGAAACAATGAAATAGAATGTGTATACCCAGATTAGTAAATAAATAAATACCCCAATTACTTGTATTTAATGTTATATACACATAGAATGAATAATCCTAAAGAGAAAGTCCTTGTTGCCTTACTGACAAAAAGTTGTGTATGAGATATTATTTATATTCTATGAATAAAGTATAAGTAGTAAATAGGAAAAAAAGTTGATACAATGATGTTATGATAGATAGGCAGGCAGACAGATACTGTAGATAGATAAAAATGACAATTCCCTCTTTTACAAACCAAAAACCTACCAGTCCACTATTGTTTGGTCTTTATGCAAGATTCCAAAGTTTTATGCTTTATGTTCAGTGTTACTCTTGGAATTCTATCAGCAGTCTGATGTAAGCTGTGCATGGCTAGGGCCCAGCCACTGAATCTGGGGCCTAATAACCCAAACAGAGCATATTAAATAACTTGCAAATCTAGCCTTCAATTGGTGGCATTTTATTAAAGAATTTCCCCAGCTGAACCAATCAGACACTATTTTGGGACTAAATGACCTTTGATGGTATTGGAGTAGTCATAGATTTGTCCCAATTGCTGAGGTGCCTTCATGAGTCTCATGTCTTTAAAGGCAGCATCTCATGGGTCAAACCAACACACTTAAGAGGGCAATTGAGGGAGCTATCAGGAATGGGACCTTCGGTGAACTTCCCTCAAACCCACTAGAATCTTTGAATGTAGACAAAGTTCTTAACAGTATTCAGCAATTATTTTCCAAACTCTGGCATTGCTGCATGTTCTCATCAAAGATGAAAGCACGTTCCAATTTGATCATACTCTTTCCAGTTTGATTTATTGGGTTAAGATTTGTAGAGCTGATTATCAATGAGGTCTTTTTGTTTTGGATCTACAATATCTCAAAATGGGAGAATATTTTTAAACATGTCACTTTTTTCAGTGCTGTTGTAACTTTGAACAGCCACTAAACCAGGGGTATCAAACCGCCAGCCCGTGGGCTGGTTTCATCATACCGAAGCTGCGCCCACCCTATTACCGACAATGCAAAAAGAGTCGCGGTACGTGCACTAAACAAATGGTAGTAAGTCACAGACTACCTGTATTATTGTATCCAGGGTAGAATCAGTATATTCCCTGGAAAAATACTTACTCACAGCTGCTTCTTAAATACCATGAGAACTGTGGCACACCACCCATCTCTCTCCCCATATTAGAGTCTGAAGGAGGTTTCTTAGGCTATTATATTAAATATTCTCCCATCTTCTGGTGAAGCTCCAGTATGCCAGAGGTCTGCAGATATAAAGTGCTCAGTGTAACCCAATCATAGTTTGAGCTTTACTGTATTAATTTCTTAAATGCTTTCTTTACTAAGCCCTTTTAGTTGTGGTTTTTGCTTTGACTCCAGTTTGGCTGAATTCCAAACTTCTTTGGGGATACCCCCAGTGGAGTTGATAGTGAAAATTCTTTAACAGTATTGTTAAACGCTTTGATAATGATTTTAATTTGTGATACATTTGCTATTTATTTAAGTATTAATATTTTATGAAGAGGATTTTTTATCATTGCATGTTTAATGGTGATTATTTTCAAATAATCTTAAATGATCACTTGTGCATACACACACACACACACACACATATCCCAAACCAGGGAATTGGGACCATATTTACATTATGTTTATTCATGCTGCCAAACATTTCAGTTTGTGGTTTGGCTTCTATTTGTTGCTTAAGTCTTGCTATATATATATTTTATCTGCAAGCTTAATTTTGCTAAAATTTCATATATGTCTGGAAGAAGTTACATTAAAAAAGTAACCTCTTTGCATTAAAGAG
>NW_015402278.1:0-3942 GCF_001527695.2 Protobothrops mucrosquamatus
CGTCCTGGATCGCGGAGAATCCTCGGGGCTCCGGAGGAGTTCTCACCTACATCGTCCATATAGGACGACTCGGGAACTCAACTCCTACCCCGGGCAGCTCACCTATCCCCTTATGCCCAGGGGAAAGGTATCAAGCCGTTTGACAGCTGATGCTAGCTGTCAAACCGGCTTTTACGCGAAACAGGCGGGAGGCAGCAAATAGCTGTGACCGACGAAGACGCCTGCCACCGGAAGTCTTCCATCCATTGCTTCTTGTCCTGCCTTCTGGTGCTTTGGAGAATAGCTTGACCTCCCTCTTCTTTGTGGCAGCCCCTGAGATATTGGAAGTCTGCTATCATATCAACCCTCGTCCCAGTTCCTGCCACCACGCTTCATATGTTTTGGCCTCCAGTTCCCTAATCAGCACTAATTGGCTCACGGTGTTCTCAGAATGTTCCCAGGATTCCAAGATCAAGAGAACTGGAGATGACCAGCAAATAAGCTTCCAATCTCTTTAGGGAGGGACTGAAAAACTGAAATGCTGCTGAGTATAAAGTCATCGCTCTAAAACATCCTAATGTTGAGCCAAGAGATCTGGGGTTTCAATATTAGAGTGAAGCCACTCATCATAGCAAAGGAGATTAAAAAATTAGGCTTGCCATATTGTTCAGCTGAAAAAGAAACACTCAAGGCAGCTTCTGCAGGGTTACTTGGGCAAGGCAGGATAGAATCAAAAGTTAGGAAGAGAGCTGAAAGGAAGAGATTCTCAACTGGACTGGACTGACTTCATTTATTTATTTATTATTAAATTTATAAGTCCCCCGTCTCACTGTTGAGCAACTTTAGAGTGAGGATCTCAGCAGGACTTTGACCAGGATTCAGAAACTGAGGAACCCCTCGTTATCCTGCTGCAGAGAAAATCCTTAGGAATCTTCCTAAGTGTTCCCAGTCTGAGGATACCTCTTTCCCATAAACTGAAAGATCAAACTGAGACACGTCTGTATTTTTTGCAGTTGTCCAGATGTTTCAGCTTTCAATGAGTCTGTAGCTATTTAGCTGATGTTCTATTGCACGGGTCTTCAAACCTGGCCCTTGTATGACTTGTGGACTTCAACTCCCAGAATTCCTCAGCCAAGCATGCTGGCTGAGGAATTCTGGGAGTTGAAGTCCACAAGTCATAAAAGGGCCAGGTTTGAAGACCCCTGTTCTATTGTGTGGTAGTGTAGTGGTTAGAATGCAGTATTGCAGGCTAGCACTGCCCACAAGCAGGAGTTTGATCCTGAATGGCTCAAGCTTGACTCTGCCTGCCAATTTTATTCCAAGATCAATAAAACGAGGACCCAGATTGTTGTGGGCAATATGCTGATGTTGTAAACTGCTTAGAGAATGCTAGAAAGCAGGGGTCCCCAACCCTTGGGCTGCAGCCCACTACCGGGCCGTGAGCCATTTGGAAGTGGCGGGTGAGTACGTGCCCACACACATCCCTGCTTGCGTAAGCGGCAAGCCCTCATGCCTACCACTCACGCAAAATGCAGCTGTGCGTGTGCTTGCCAGATACTCACATGGAACCATCCCCTCTCCCGCCCACCCCCACTGGACCGCAAAGCCAGAAAGGTTGGGGAACTCTTCTATAAAGCACTATAGGTCAATATATGAGTCTAAGTACTGTTGCTATGGCTATTCTAGAACCCGTAACAAGCAGGAGTGAAAAAGGACTCATCAAATTCTTCTGCCAAGACTTGGTTGAATTTAGGCAGATTCCGAAAGATGGACCACCTATGTTGAAACCAGTCCAAATTTATGCAGTGAGCTGTCCAAGGTACTGTGATGACCCAGGGCACAGCACAGAGGCAATGCAGTCAGCTGGCAATTCAAACAGTTCTTCTATTGCTCCAAATTTTCCCCAAATGCTCCCACTTTTGCTGGCAAGCCTCCAACAAAGGAACACACACATACCCCTTCAGCCGACTCTGGCTGAAAGTAGGTTCAAATACAGTTTGACTAGCATAAGAAAGTACTCAAGGCCATAGAGATAACAAGGACGAAAACATAAACTTAACGAGTCTGTTTGAATCCTAGCTTGCCTGAGCAGTTTTCAAAAGAGAGAATCCGAAATACAGTCCGAGGTCTTTAAACATTCAAGTAACGTGGTCAGTCAATCCAATAGTTCGAGTTTCCAGGTTTCCAAAGAGAAGTCACACAACAAGAGATCAGCAACAATACACAACATTCCAAGGAATCAGCCTTTGTTCCCGACAAATGCCCCTCCCCATAGCGTCTCCTTAAATCTCAGTCTCTAGGTGTTCCTTGTGGAGAAGGGCGGGATGCTCTCCTCCCGAGTAGTTGAGCCTGCCTGCGTTGTTCCCTTCTTCTCTCCACTCTCCGTGCTCTAGGATCAGGAGGGGGTGGCCCTTGCTCATCACCTGAACTCTGCCTCTCCTGTTCCTCCTGACCCAATCCTGAAGGGCCCTGGCCTGCCTCGGCCTGCCCTTCCCCACATTCCTCTGAAGCCACAGACACCTCTCCCTCGACCTCCATAGGATCCCGTTCCAGCTCATTTTCCTCCGCAGATTCAGGCTCAGACGGAGCCATGACAGGGACTGATAGCACTATAATTTGTCAGAGAGTAGATGTGGTTTCTCAGTTTAGCAGAGCATAGTCCTCAACCTTCAGTCCTCCCTTTTAGTGACTGCTCAAACTTATCATGGCACTGCAAAAGGTCACTTATGACCAGTCCTCGCACTTATGACCCCTGCAGCATCCCAATAGTTCCCATGACCAATTTCAGTTGCTTGGCAATCTGCATGTATGTATGGTTGCAGCATCCCAGGGTCATGTTATTACGATTTGCAATCTTCTGACAAGTGAAGTCAACGGGGCAAGTCGGATTCTCTTAACAACCACAGAGATTTGCTTAACAACGGTGGCCTCAGACGTCGTAAAATTGGGCACAACTCACTTAATAACCACTTTGCTTGGCAATGGAAATTCTGGTCCCTGTTTTTGTTGAAAATTGAGGAATACCTGTAGAAGTATCTTTTTTTTTCTTTCTACCTTGAGATGGTCAACAATGACAAGAATTCTCCTCCACGGAATACAATTTTGCCAGACCGACTAAATCTTAACGTTAAGGAGAACCATCCCAGTACACAGAAAGGACAGGAGAAGGAAAACACTAACCCTATGATTACAAATCCCCAAGTCTCATTTTAGCAAATGCAATGTTTATTAGGCTGTCAACTGATTAGATCTCTTCCCCCTGGAGGGACTGGAGATGATGGTGCTTTAATCAGACAAGGAATGAATGAGAGATCATTACGAAATGCGGTATTTGAATTGCAGATGAATTGAGGAATCGGAAAGACTTTCCTTGAAATAGGAAAGTGTCAATGCCCTCATTCCTATTGCCCATATATTTTCAGCCACCAAACAAACCAGGGACGTGATAATAGCAATCCAGAGAAGTGGGACATTCTACCCAAAGAGACAGATTGATCTTCTCATCTGATCAAAAGTGTCTGTTCCTTTCAACAGTCTTCAAAGCATCTTGCTCAACAGTAGTAACTGTGAGAGGGACCTTGGAGTCCTAGTGGACAATCACTTAAATATGAGCCAGCAGTGTGCTGCAGCTGCCAAAAAGGCCAACACAGTGCTGGGCTGCATTAACAGAGGGATAGAATCAAGATCATGTGAAGTATTAATACCACTTTACAATGCCTTAGTAAGGCCACACTTGGAATACTGCATCCAGTTTTGGTCACCAGGATGTAAAAAAGATGTTGAGACTCTAGAAAGAGTACAGAGAAGAGCAACAAAGATGATCAGGGGACTGGAGGCCAAAGCATATAAGGAAAGGCTGCTGGAATTGGGTATGTCTAGTTTAATGAAGAGAAGGACGAGGGGGGACATGATAGCAGTGTTCCAATATCTCAGGGGCTGCCACAAAGAAGAGGGAGTCAAGCT
>NW_015402279.1:0-2210 GCF_001527695.2 Protobothrops mucrosquamatus
TGTATGGGCATTTCAGTCCTTTATTTGTCTTGGGTATGTTTCTTATATCTCCTCCTTTGTAACTGGGATTTATATCATAATATTCTCCCAACCCAGAAAAGATCCACTTTCTTTCTGCTTAATCTAAACAGAGAAGAACGAATATCCTGGATTTTATTCCAATGCTTGGGTTTTCTTTGGTTTCTACAAAGCTGGGTAGAATCTCTAAAAACTGTTATTTCCCTGGTTTTTTCTCAGAAGAGGCAGCTGCTTCTTGGTGGCTGATTTAGAAAGGAAACTAACAAATGGATGAAGAAACTTGGGAGAGAAATGGAGGGGAAAGGAAGGGAAAAATGAACAGAGCTGCAGATGAAAAAAGGAAGGGATTCAGGATGGATGTTGGACTTGACCAAGACCTCACACTGCAGAATTCAATGACACCGAAAGGGAAAATGATGAAATATGCGAGGAGAAAAACTTGTTAATACCGTACTTTAATTTTGTTAAACCGTAAAGGCCACGGGATAAAATTTGGGAGTTTCACCCCATCACAATCTCCCAAAGCGGGGATCAACTTTTAGACCAGAAATTACACATCCCTCAACTAAAGCATTGCTAGTTTAACCATGGTTTCTGGTGCTGCTGCCCTTGGTGAAGTGATTCCAGTGGTTGGGTGGACGCAACACATGAAGCCGAAAGAAACTGGCTGATGTTGGAGTCCAAAGTCTATTTTGGGCAGGTAGGATCACCAGGTGGAAGTTTCGGCCAAAAGATGCCATCATTTTCCCTTTCGGGAAATGGGGGTCTCAACCCCCACCATGAGGTATTGCTGACCCCGATGAATATATTTACACATTTCTCACATCCTAGAGCAGACATGTCAAACTCCCGACGTCATGTGACGTCGCGCAACGTATTGGAGCTTTTTTGCCATTGCCGGCCCGCTGGCCGGCAGTTTGACACCCCTGTCCTAGAGCCTCACACACACAGCCAACTGAGAAAAAGGGAATTCGGGCAGGCAAATGGGGAGCAACAGGAAAAGCTGTGATAGCACAATGGTTAGAATGCAGAATTGCAGGCTAACTCTGCGGACTGCCAGCAGTTCGATTCTCACCGGCTCAAGGTTCCATCTTTCTGAGGTCTGTAAAATGAGGACCAGATTGTTGGGGGGCAATATGCTGTAAACCGCTTAGAGCACTGTGAAGTGGTATATATGTCTGCTATTGCTATTCTATCAGCCATCACAAATCTTTCTCTCTTCTTCTTTTTCCTTCTTCCAGCAGGGGACACCAGGAAAAGTGGACAAAGTTCCAGTTATTAGATTTTCTGTGCTTAAAAAGCCCTGCAACTGAGAAGGCGCCGGAAATTATGCTGGGTGGAGAAATACTTCGATAGAAGGTCCCCTCAGAGGAACCAGGAGAGACTCTTCAGGTGCTCTGAGTGCGGGATATCCTTTGCTCACAAATTCCTCCTTTTGATTAACCGGAAGCTGCACATGAGGAATGGATCCCATCTGTGTTTGAAGTGTGGGAACTCGTTTTGTGGCTGTGAAGCTTTGCCAAACATCTCCGCAGTCACCTCGGACTGAAGCCCTACAAATGTGGAGAGTGTGGGAAGCATTTTGCTAAAGGCTGGGACATCGGAGCTCCTTAGCGTATCCACCAGGGAAAGAGACCTCAGGAAGGCCTCAGTGTTTTTCCAGGCCTCAGAACAGCCCAACTGAAGAGAAACCCCTGCAATTGTGTGCAATGTGGGCTTTGCTTTTCTCAAAACTCAGAGATGCTTAAACATCAACAAATCCACACTGGACAAAAACCTTATCAATGTCTGGAGTGTGGGAAATCTTTTGTTCGAAAAAAAAGTCTCAAAATCCATGGAAATATTCACATGGAAATAAAAATTTATAAATGCTTCGAGTGTGGAAAATGTTTCACTCGGAGTTCATCACTTTGCAAACATCATAAAACACACACAGAGGAGGAAAGCAGAACGTGCCTAGAATGTGGGAAATGTTTTTCCAGCAAATCATCCTTGCAGCAACATCAGACAATCCACACTGGGGAGAGACCTTATCAATGTCTGGAGTGTGGGAAATGTTTTTCCAGCAAATCAGTCCTGCAGCGACACCAGACAGTCCACAATGGGGAGAGACCTTATGAATGTCTGGAATGTGGGAAATGTTTTTCCAGGAACTCATCCCTGCGGCAACATCAGACAATCCACACTGGGGA
>NW_015402279.1:9574-13515 GCF_001527695.2 Protobothrops mucrosquamatus
TTGCTTCTCTCTTTGGCTAGTTTCCACCCGTTGATTCTTGTTCTGCCTTCAGGCGCTTTGGAAAATAGCTTGACTCCCTCTTCTTTGTGGCAGCCCCTGAGATATTGGAACACTGCTATCATGTCCCCCCTCGTCCTTCTCTTCATTAAACTAGATATACCCAATTCCAGCAACCGTTCCTTGTATATTTTAGCCTCGAATCCCTTGATCATCTTTGTTGCTCTTCTCTGTACTCTTTTCTAGAGTCTCAACATCCGTTTTACATCGTGGTGACCAAAACTGGATGCAGTATTCCAAGTGTGGCCTTACCAAGGCATTATAAAGTGGTATTAATACTTCACGTGATCTTGATTCTATCCCTCTTGTTAATGCAGCCTAGCACTGTGTTGGCCTTTTTGGCAGCACACTGCTGGCTCATATTTAAGTGATTGTCCACTAGGACTCCGAGATCCGTCTCACAATTACTACTATTGATCAAGGTACCCCCTATACCAGGGGTAGGCAACCTTGGCTCTTTTATGACTCGTGGACTTCAACTCCCAGAATTCCTGAGCCAGCATATACTATACCTGTACATTTGGTTTTCACCATTGAATTTCATTTTGTTCGATAGCGCCCAGTGTTCAAGTCTGTCCAGATCCTCCTGTATCTTAAGCCTGTCTTCTGGAGTGTTGGCTATTCCTGCCAGCTTGGTGTCGTCTGCAAATTTCATGAGTTCCCTATCTATCCCCTCATCCTAATCGTTGATGAAGATGTTGAAGAGCACTGGGCCCAGAACAGAGCACTGGTGCACCTTAGTACACACTTACCTTCATTTAGATGCGGTTCCATTGAGGACCACACGCTGAGTACAGCCAGTCAGCCAGCTACGAATCATCTGGTGGTGATGCTGTCTAACCCACATTTTTCTATCTTATCAAGTAGTAGGTTGTGATCTACTTTCTCAAAGACCTTACTGAAGTCCAAGTAAATTATATCCACAGCATTCCTCTGATCCACTAATTTTGTCACTTGGTCAAAGAATGCAATAAGATTTGTCTGGCATGATCTGTTTTTGACAAACCCATGTTGGCTTTTAATAATGACTTTGTTTGCCTGTAGGTGTTCACTGTTTGTTGTTTGATTCTCTTTTCCAGAATCTTCCCAGGTATTGAGGTCAGGCTGATAAGGCTGTAATTTCCTGGATCCATTTTTCCCCTTTTTTGAAGGTGGGAACTACATCAGCTCTTTTCCAGTTGTCTGGTAGTTCCCCAGTGCTCCAAGATCTTTGAAAAATATAGTTCAATGGTTCTGAGATCACATCTCTCAGTTCCTTGAGAGCCTTGGGGTGTAATCCATCTGGTCCTGGTGATTTGAACTCGTCTAGGGTGGACAGGTGCTCACTTACCGTTTTCTTGCCTATCTTAACTTGTGTTTCTATTTTGTTTTTTATGGCACTATTTTTGATAGGTTGGTCTGATTTTTCCCTTTGTGTAAAGACAGATGCAAAAAATGATTTAAATAGTTCTGCTTTCTCCTTGTTGCTTGTCACCTTCTTGCCACTTTCACCCACTAATGAACCAATCATTTCCTTCGTTTTTTTCTTGTTTCTTACATGTTGAAAGAAGCTTTTTTTGTTATTTTTGACTTGGGTCGCAAGTCTTAGTTCATTTTGAGCCTTAGCTTTCCTCACTTCATCTTTGCAAGTTCGGGCTATTTGCTGATATTCTGACTTAGTTATGTGCCCCTCTTTCCACTTATTATACTTGTCCTTTTTATCTTTCAATTTATCAGAGAGTTCTTTATGCAGCCATGCTGATTTCTTTTGAGAGCTGTTATTTTTCCTCTTTGTTGGTATTGTGCTAGACTGGGCTTTTATTATCTCACTTTTCAAAATTTCCCAAGCTTCTTGAGTTGTTTTCGCCTTGAGGATTCTCACCCATGGAATCCTTCCCAAGCCCTCTCTAAGTTTATTGAAATTAGCTCTCTTAAAGTCCAAGTGTGAGTGTGAAAATCTAAAATCTAATGTGAAATTCTTCGAAATTATATAAGGACTCCTGCTTATAGACTAGAAAACTACAACTCTTGTTATTCTATTATAGGTCCCTTGTAGCTCCGTAATTATAAGAATTTAAAAAGAAAAAGGGAAAGGGACAGTGAAAAAGTGGCCGGGGTGTGCAGACAAAAAAGCTAAAGGCTCTGCTAAGATCTTGGCAGCCACCAAAAGTCTCTTTTGAGTTTGGCAGGATTAACAAATTCAGGAAATATATACAGGCAGTCCTTGACTTATTTTACGACCTTTTTGCCAGTTGCTGAGTCAATCACTGCACTTGATAAGTTAGTCATTGATTTTGCTTGTCCGAAGGAAGACTGCGAAAGGTGATCACGTGACCCTGGGACACAGCAACGGTCATAAGTATGAGCCGGTTGCCAAGCATCTGAATTCTGATCACGTGACCATGGGGAAAAGGATGTAAATGAAAAATGGTCATAAATCAACTTTTTTCAGTGCCGTTGTAACTTTGAACGGTCACTAAATGAACTAGTGTAAGTCAAGGACTCCCTGTAGAAGCATAGAATATGTATCCTAGAGCGCAGTGGATGGAAGCCCGGAAGTAAGAAGGGCTTTGATTATAATTTTGTGGTAGTTTTAAAAGACCTTTTGGAAGAAACCATAATAGTAATGGAAAAATTAACGGATTTTACTGCATTAGCTGGTTTTAACATCAGTGGCGAATAGACAAAGAAGTTGACCAAAATATGAAAATGGAAAACCAAAAAGAATTGATGGGAAAAGCGATTTAAAAGAAAAATAGGACATTTGGGTATTCTTACAAAGAATATAAATTCTATGTGAAAATAATTATGAGAAGGCATGGAATGAAATCAAGAAGGATTTGTTAAGATGGAAAAAAAATTACAATTGTCGTTGGGTAGAATTTCTATAATTAAAAATAATTATATTACCTAGAGACTGATGTTTCTGTTTTAAACAATGCCTATCTGGACAACGGGTGCACCACTAAAGAAATGGCAGGAAGATATATCTAAGCTTTTATGGCAGGAGAAAAACCAAGAGTTTAATTGGAAACTGTTCAAGAGGAAAGAGAGTGCTTGGTAATAATAATGATGATGTTGGAAGGGACCTTGGAAGTCATCTAGTCCAACCCCCTTCTCAGGTAGAAAACCCTACAGGATCTCTTGCTTGGACAGGGGATTGAGCTAGATAGAGGACCTCCAAGCTCCCTTCCAACTTTGTTATTCTGTAAAGCTTGCTCATTTGTGGCTTGGAAACGTGTACAAACCCACCACGGTCAGCAAACCACGATGAAAGCAAAGCTTATGGGATGCTGTCTCCTGGTGCTCTGAACTGCACAATAGGGAAAAGGCTAACCTATTTTCTAAAGCAGGCAAATCACCGTTCCATACAAGCCCTGATCAGGGAGTGTAACGTGGCTCCCTCTGCTTGCTGTTTGCAGGGAGACCTGCCGGTGAGCCCTGGGCTGACTTCCAAGGCTGGGAGTAAACTATGATTAAACCATGATTAAGGCTGGTCTCCATCATCACCGCAGCCTCTTTGGACTCGGCAGAACCACCGTCTCGCCTGCCTCCCTACTACGAAGCCCATCCTCCACAGCCATCACAGCCTTGCCAAGTGCCGAATGAGGGATCCCTCGTCCGAATCCCCCACAAACCTCGGGGGGAAGCAGGGAGGGAGGATGCCCGGCTGCCTCTTCCCAATCCCGGGGAGGAGAGAGAGAGAGAGGGAAGGGCTCCCGGCCTCCGCCCTGCTGTCAAAGAGGCGGCTCGCCCGGCGTCCTCCGAGGGGGAAGCGGCGCTTTCCGGGCCCCGAAACTCCGGCAGCTCCACCGGAGGAGGAGAGGAAAGAGGAGCCAGAGCGCCCACTCTCCCGTGGGAGAGGAAGTGGAAGCGGAAAGGGCGAGTAGACGCCGCCGAGACGC
>NW_015402280.1:0-3939 GCF_001527695.2 Protobothrops mucrosquamatus
TTTGGGGCTTGACCAAAATAGTTGCTGCTATTGAATATTTGAACTGGCAATATCCCAAGTTACTTTGCTTCAACAAGAAACATTCAAAAACACAAAAGGCAGGGAAGCGAAGCATTACATTTTAAACTGCTTAGCTAGCATAATGTTAATGCTTTACAATTCTGTATCAAATCATATGCATATTCCCTAGAAGAGTACAATAACAATAACAATAATGTTGGAAGGGACCTTGGAGGTCATCTAGTCCAACCTCCTGCTCAGGGAGGAAACCCTATACCATTTCAGACAAATGGCTGTCCAGTCTCTTCTTAAAAACCTCCAGTGTTGGAGCATTCACCGCTTCTGGAGGCAGGCTGTTCCACTGATTAATTGTTCTAACTGTCAGGAAATTCCTCCTTAGTTCTAGGTTGCTTCTCTCTTTCTATCCATTGCTTTTTGTCCTGCCTTCAGGTGCTTTGGAGAACAGCTCGACTCTCTCTTCTTTGAGGCAGCCCCTGAGATATTGGAACACTGCTATCATGTCACCCCTCGTCCTTCTCTTCATTAAACTAGACATACCCAATTCCAGCAACCGTTCCTTATATGTTTTAGCCTCCAGTCCCCTAATCATCTTTGTTGCTCTTCTCTGTATTCTTTCTAGAGACTCAACATCTTTTTTACATCGTGGTGACCAAAACTGGATGCAGTATTCCAATGTGCCTTACCAAGGCATTGTAAAGTGGTATTAACACTTCACATGATCTTGATTCTATCCCTCTGTTAATGCAGCCTAGCACTCTGTTGGTTTTTTTGGCAGCTGCAGCACACTGCTGGCTCATATTTAAGTGACTATCCACTGGGACCATGTTTTGCTTACATACCAGCACATAATTGGGGACATAAGGGCAGTTATGAAGCCTTGAAAGAATGCCATATGCAATTTGGAGAAGGCCTCATATGGCCTAGGAAACAAGGCCTTAGCATGTCCAGCGTGGCTTCACAAAGGCCCAAACCAGTTGTCCCTGGTCAGCAGTGGTAGAAGAAGCTGGAACCAGCAGGATGAGAGAGCCAGCCCTATGTAGGGCAGAAGGTGGCAGGGCCAACTTTCAAGGTTTAATATTATGGAGGTGATGGATCAAAAAGGAATAACTGGACAAAAAAGGACTGATTTTTAAATTAATTTACTTTTAGGGCAGACTATTTGGGGATGAGGACAGTTCAAAATTGGCCTTATTTTCCACTAAATCAAATTGATCTATTAAAGGTTGCATGAAAGAGGGATTTTTGCATTCATCTGGAATTTTCACTGTTTGTGTATTCACATGAGGACAACTCCAGCTAATTCAATTACAGTAGGAGACATGATACATATGAACTTTAAATTCTTCAAATACTAGTGGCTGACACATTGTTTAGTCATCACAAAGTTCTGTTCTTGGAATATTTGTGTTTTTGCGGCCACCCAGAATAATACAGATTGTTCAGCCGGGGCACTAGAACAATGGGGGGGAAGCCACATGACTACTGCAGTGATTGAGCTTCTTGGTATCACACTTGGGATGGACAACAAACAAACCACTAGTGGCACAGTGGTTAAAGTGCAGTATTGCAGGCAAACTCTGCCCACAGCCTAGAGTTCAATCCTGATGGGACTCAAGATTGACTCAGCCTTCCATCCTTCCAAGGTTGATAAACGAGGACCCAGATTGTTGGGGACAATATGCAAATAATGCTTCTACTTTGTACACTGCCCAGAGAGTTCTGTAAAGCGCTATGGGGTGGTATATAAGTCTAAATGCTATTGCTAAAGAGCAATGCTACATTTGTGCTTTTCACCTGAGGACTATGGTGCTGAAGAAGACTCCTGTGAGTCCCTGGACTGCAAGGCAATCAAACCGGTCAGTCCTAAAGGAGATCAACCCTGACTGCTCTTTAGAAGGTGGCAGGGCCAACTTTAGAAGGCCAGATCCTGAAGTTGAAACTTAACTACTTTGGCCACTTAATGAGAAGGAAGGACTCACTGGAGAAGAGCCTAATGCTGGGAAAGATTGAGGGCAATAGAAGAAGGGGACGACAGAGAATGAGGTGGCTGGATGGAGTCACTGAAGCAGTAGGCCTGAGCTTAAATGGACTCCAGAAGATGGTAGAGGACAGGAAGGCCTCGAGGAACATTGTCCATGGGGTCGCGATGGGTCAGACATGACTTCGGAACTAACAGCAACCTAAGGAGATGATGGCTAGAAGGCTTTATCAAAATCACATATAATACTCTGCCATCTCACAAGACAATGTTCTCAATATGTTTCCCAAAATGAATTAATCTACCCCACTCTATGGGGAGAGTAAAACAAAGGAAACCTTCCTTTATTTTTCTATCCTGATAACCTCTCCTCTGCTGCTCCAGATAAGCAGAAACTTCTTCCTTTCTGTAGTTTGGATAGATAAAATGGCAGTAGCCGCAATGCCCATTATAGAGAGTAGATAAACCATAAGATGATAGCTGTGGAAGGAAATAGTCTCCTACTTCCTTCTTTATTAATGTATAAGTTCCCCAGCAGGATTTGACAAACTGATAGAAAAAGGAAGATGACTGTGTGAAGATTGTTCTTTATCTCCACTAGATTCTAATTTAGAAGTTGAAGGTTTTTAACTTTCCCAAAATGGAAGGCAAAATGCAACAGTGAGCAAAAATAAAAACAAATCACCTCTATCTGCTAGGCAATTTAATTGCATTTTGAGCAATATAGTCAAGATCAACATTTTTAGATTCATGCATATGAACTGGGTTATGCTTCTTCTTTAGTGCAATATTCAACATTCAACAGATAAACAGTTTTCAACATCATTCACATTTAAAGGAATCAGCAGAGGTAGGAAAATGCATTTTATCAGGCAAGACAGTCAAGCTAATAAAACAAAGCAGCGTCTGGTTGATAAGTAAATTCATTTCCACCACAGTTTGCTTTATATTCTGTTTTAATACTGAGTGCCTGTAATGAGGTAAGCTTCAAAATGATAAAGCAATATTCACTTTTTGGCTGAGCAAACTCTGGATTAGCTTTTATTTAAAATGAAATAAAGTTTGCAGACTTCTGATGTGGGCTGAAGATAAGCCATGACATTCAGCTAGACACGTTTCCAAACGAGGCTTTTGTTCTGAAACCATTGTCCTTTGTTATTTAATTTGTAAGGAAATCCACAAATATCACAGCTCAATTGAATTCTCTTTGTTTACCTATGTTTTTCTGATCTGATTTATGTTTTATTTTTTAAAAAATCCAATCTATCCAATAAAGACAAACTGCTATTTACAAACACACACATAGAAAAATACAATTAACCTGAAAGCTGCCCATTTCAATTTGATCCTGTTTTATTGTTTTCTTGTTCAGGACATCTGGAAAGTTCATGGTCAATTACCTCTTAGATGACCACCTTTTATTTCTTAGAGGTTATTACATTACTAGCATCTTGTCACTATTTTTGTCTTTAATCTATGTATTTTACGGAAATGGTGCAATTTAACCAAATGGAAAGAAATAGCATTGAGGGGGAAAGAAAGAAAGAAAGAAAGAAAGAAAGAAAGAAAGAAAGAAAGAAAGAAAGAAAGAAAGAAAGAAAGAAAGAAAGAAAGAAAGAAAGTAAGTTACATATTCAGAGATAAGAAAGGAGCAAAGTATGGGGCAATTCAGAGGCAATTTTACATTAATCCTATAGGCAGGCCAAGTAGGAAAGCAATAAAATGAGTTGAACCTTTGAATGGACGTGGACAGGGTCCTGGGTAGGCTGAATGCAACCACATGTTTGTTGGATCCGTGCCCCTCCTGGCTGGTACTGGCAGCTCGGGAGGGTACACGAGCCTGGCTCCAGGGAATTATCAACGCTTCCTTGCAGGAGGGTGTCTTCCCGGCGGCCCTTAAGGAGGCCGTCGTGAGGCCCCTCCTCAAGAAGCCTTCCCTG
>NW_015402281.1:0-3939 GCF_001527695.2 Protobothrops mucrosquamatus
GATTCAGCTTTTAAGTCCAATCCTTTTATTACTGATGACACTTTTATCTTCAAATGTTTATTTTTAACATGCATGTGTTTTATTTAGTGATTTTTCTATTACAGTTTGATTCGGTACCATCTTCAGCAGGATAAAGTACTGTAAAGTTTTACAAAAATCTTAATACAGATTATTTCCTTTAGTTTGGTCAACCAGTAATGAAAGGTATGACTAGATGAGTCACTGTAAAGAGGATAACTTGGCCAAGGTCCAAGATTATTCCTTTGTTCTCTTAAACAATCCTATTTCTAGAACTGGATTCTCTATACGGTGAAGAAATTTTCCACCCCAAGGGTAAAACACCCAGACACAAACTGAGTGATGTGATATATGCAATACAATGCAGTGAGCCACGTGCAGATCTGTTATATTGCAGAAAAAAACCAACCACTTCACAAATGCATGGCGCAACATAGGAGATCTGGACAAGGGGATAGATGGGGAACTCATCAGATTTGCAGACGACACCAACCTGGCAGGAATAGCCAACACTCCAGAAGACAGGCTGGAGGAACTGGACAGACTTGAACACTGGGCACTATCTAACAAAATGAAATTCAATGGTGAAAAAAGTAAGGTTCATTGATCCCTGAAAATATTCCAAATATTGGAGATATAGCAGAACACACTCACACACGCACCAGCCTGCAACAATTATCAATAGACCATGTAAGTTAACATTTCAATCACATCAAACCATATCCTTTCTTTATATGATCAAAGACCAACCAAATAATAAGATCAGAGTAAAACATTGAAACATAAATCAATCAAACTGACTGGATTTAAGTAACAAACAAAACTGACATTAATTAACATCAACCAAGCTTAGTACGTTGTGTTCATGCAACTATCACTTCCTTAATTAACCTGGTTACATGGACACATGATCAATATAAATGTCAAAGATTTATCTGTCCATTTCATTTGAGTGTATTGATATAAAGAGAGGATGCTGATATAAACAGATTAGAGAAAATATATCTTTTATCGGCCCCAGTTCTTGACATACACATTTTTCTTACTTAATCTGTAATTCATAGATTCTTGGTTCATTTCCTTCACTAATGCACCTTGCCTGGGATTCGAATGGTTTTGCTGTAGATACATTTTATTGAAAACTGTGACTTAGTTGACATCTGCTCTGGAAGAATTTCAAATGTTCTGCTGTGGAATCATTGGTTTTTATTTATGTTTTAATTAGTCTTGCAACTATCTCCTCTGGTGATTACCATCTTTAAATTGGCAAAAGTCACATTAAATATCTTTCTGCTTCCTTAATATTAAACTCCACAGGCATACAGCTTAATTCACCTGTTTCCATACTGTTGATTTCATTATTTCATTATTTCTTTGCATTAAGGGTGCAGTTTGTGGCTAAACTGTCTTTACTCAGTCATACAGTACATAGAATATTGCTTTGTGGGGGTGAGCACTTAACTCTTGGAAGACCTATACACTTTTGTTTGATAATAAGTAATCTGATATCCCACAAGACCTCTTTGATTAAGCTTTGGACTATGAGATGTGAGAGTCCATAAGGACTGCATATTATTTAGATCAGTGTTTCTCAACCTCAGGAGCTTTAGATTAGGTCAGGGGTCTTCAAACGTGGCCCTTTTATGACTTGTGGACTTCAACTCCCAGAATTCCTCAGCCAGGCATGCTGGTTGAGGAATTCTGGGAGTTGAAGTCCACAAGTCATAAAACAGCCAAGTTTGAAGACTCCTGTACTAGGTGAACTCCAACACCCAGAATTCCACAGCCAGAATTCCCATCTTAAAGACAGTGGAGCTGAGAAAATTGTGTAAGCTTCATCTTTTCACCCAGTCTTTTGACCATAGAAGATTCTGTCCTTCATACCTTGTTTTGGAAGCAGATGTCAATTAGCGAACCCCAAAGAAGGAATCTTCAAGGCAAATGAGTGCCATAAAAGATAAATTTTATTGGATACACCATCTCAGAACTGAAAAAGCAAAACCAGCTCTGGTTTTCCCACATGAAAACTTGCCACATTAAACAATAGATTCCCTTGTTCTCATCCCATCCACCCCGAGTGTTCACATTGTCCAATGGTATAGCTTCTTTTTGTTATGGGAACAGTCCACTTCTCCATAGAGCACCTGCAGTAGTGACCTTGGTGGCTGGCAGGTTCTCACGGTTCATGAACAGCTTCTTGGTATCCAGTTTCCTCTCTTCGCATACCCCCCTTTCCCCCTTATTCTTTGGCAAGTTGATCAGTGATAGAAGCTAGAAGGAAATATAATAATTCAATGACAGCAGAATTTGGTTTTCTAGGGTTGGGGCAAGCCTAGGTTTTTTTTTTCAATCGTTTGTTTGATCTTGATCAAAACCATGACACAGAGGTAATAAATAAAATTATAGATTTATAAATCTATAAAATTTATGTCAGCTTGAGACGCATGTCAGGAGTTGTGTAACATGGTTAATAATTTTTCTCTAAAAGTGATGGGCATTAAATATTTTTAGAGACCGAAATGGAGAATATTTGTAAACTGTAAACCATACATCTTTTCAAGCCCTCCCAAACTCTAAAACTTGAAAATAGTGATAATTATAATATTCTTGCGATGATACCTCTAGCACTAGGACTCGATAGGTGGATAAAAATGCCAACCATTTTGCTGACTCTGCAGTGAAATGTTATAATAATAGGCGAGAAGTTAAAGGATTAATCAAAAGATACTGATGTAGAATCCGGGGGCCTCCAAGCTCCAGGTTTTTGTAACCCTGATTTAAGTGCAGGCAATCCTCGGCTTACGGCCACAATTGAGCCCAAAATTTCTGTTGCTAAGTGAGACATTGGCTAAGTGGATTTTGCCCCATTCTGCCATCTTTCTTCCACCAGTTGTTAAATGAATCACCGCAATTGTTAAATGAGTAACATGGTTGTTAAGTGAATCTGGCTTCCCCATTGACTTTGCCTGTCAGAAGGTCGCAAAAGGAGAGATCACATGATCCTGGGATACTGCAACCGTCATCAATATGAATTAGTTGCCAAGTGTCTGAATTTTGATCACGTGATCATGGGGATGCCTTAACAGTCATAAGAGTGAAAAACAGTCATAAGTCGCTTTTTTCAGTGCCGTTGAAACTTTGAACAGTCCCGAAATGAACTCTTGTAAGTTGAGAACTACCGATAATTTTTTGCTAAAGCCAATAAGTATTGTTGTTGTCGTTGTTAGTTGCGAAGTCATGTCCGACCCACCGCGACCCCATGGACAACGTTCCTCCAGGTCTTCCTGTCCTCTACCATCTTCTGGAATCCATTGAAGCTCACGCCTACTGCTTCAGTGACTCCATCCAGCCACCTCATTCTCTGTCATCCCTTCTTCTCTTGCCCTCCATCTTTCCCAGCATTAGGCTCTTCTCCAGTGAGTCCTTCCTTCTCATTAGGTGGCCAAAGTACTTGAGTTTCCACTTCAGGATCTGGCCGTCTAAAGAGCAGTCAAAGTTGATCTCTTCTAGGACTGACCGGTTTGAACGCCTTGCAGTCCAGGGTACTCACAGGAGTCTTCTCCAGCACCATAGTTCAAAGGCCTCAATAAGTATTAAGCATGATAAAATCAGGCAATATAGGTATTAGAATACTTAACAGTTAATACCAAAATATTCAACAGTTAATAAAAAAAAGCCAACTGCTTGCTTATAAAATGGGCAGTGTAAAAGGTAATGTACAGTTCTAAAAACAGATATGGAGACCTGTCTGATGTTCTTGTTATCTCTTATTCTTCACAAACGTAATAAAATAAAATAATAAAGTAGGAAAATGGATTCCAGTCAGAATGATTTGTGACCCAGATTTCAAAGTTAATTCAGTCATGAATTTGCATCCAATTCGGCTTTCCAAGCGAGGTCATCAGCTCCATTATTTAGCCA
>NW_015402282.1:0-3938 GCF_001527695.2 Protobothrops mucrosquamatus
GCAACCTTCTGACCATCGAAGTCAATGGGGGAAGCCAGATTCACTTAACAACCAGGTTACTAACTCATCGACTGCAGTCATTCACGTAACAACTGTGGCAAGAAAGGTTGTAAAATGGGGCAAAACTCACTTAACAAACGTCCTGCTTAACAACAGAAATTTGGTGGTCAACTGTGGTCGTAAGTTGAGGATTACCTGTGCTCACGGAGAGCCAACACTGACTTGATGAGACATAATCAGTCAAGATAAATAACCACAATACCTTTGCTAAGTAAGAACTTCCTTTTCCTCCCAAGCAAGACCAAATTTAATGGCCCCCACGTCTTCCACATATCCTGGGAACTGAGATCTACTAAGGATCTTTGAAGTTCCCTTGTCAAGTCAATTGAACCACTCTGAGGTGGTCACCTTGCTCCAGGTGATCACAAACTCCAGTCATTGCTACCGACTTGTCAAGCTAAATGGATTTTAATTGTAAATGAACAACCAAGGATAATGGGTGGGAAAAGACCTAGCAAAAGGGGTCACTCCATGGCAAACTGACATCTTCTATATCAGTGGTTCTCAACCTTTTTAATGCCGCGACCCCAACCGGTCGTAAGTCGAGGACTAAACCGGTCGTAAGTCGAGGACTAAACCAGTCGTAAGTCGAGGTCTTTCCCTGCCCGGGAGTGCCGCACATGCGTGGTTCCGCCCCCTGCGCCGGCCGAGGTGTAGCTGGCAAGCGGCAGAGACGGAGCAGGCCGACCACCAGCTGGCCCAGCCCAAGGGAGGTAAGGCACCCGCCGGAAAAGGGGGAAAAAATGGCGGACAAAAAAAATGGCGGACAGCCTTGCTTGGCGACCCCCATGAAATGGTTGATCGACCCCAAATGGGGTCCCGACCCACAGGTTGAGAACCACTGTTCTATATAAATAAAAATGTAAATGCTCGTTTGTTCAAAATCTTAAATCTCCGAAAGTTCTTCACCGATTGCTTTGAAATTTTGACACAACGTTGCATTCAAATACGCACGTGTTTGTATATACCTACTATTATATAGATGTCACACCTGTGACACAAACGTGCGCTTTCTCTTTTCTTTCTTTTCCATTTAACCAGACTGAGCCACAACAACGCGTGGCCGGGTACAGCTAGTTACTAATAGAAATATTCCCGTGACTGGCAGCTGAATGGCCAGGGAAAGGTGGTACAGGACTTTGGTGCAGGACTTTATCTTCTCTCTACCTCTTCCCATTTTACATTTGATATGAAATCGGTTGAACTGAACTTAGTGATATTCATATACTTGTAAGCACTACAAATCATTTTTCGTCCTCTCAGACCAGTCTTATTATCCACTTAGAAGCACACTTTTTGTAGATCACTGTTAAGATCCCAGCAAACTGTGGCCCCGGACTGGCCTTCTCTGAACTAAGAAGCTAACCAGCATCAAATCAATTAGTAGCTGGATGGAAGATACTAGGAAGACCCAGGGCTGTAGGATAAAACGAAAAGTTTTAAAAAAATAGTAAGAGATAAGATAAGTTTTATTGTCATTTTTTACTATGAGCACACTGGTCCACATTAAAAATAAAATACTGTTGCCCGCTCTCAAAAGAAAGTATATATCTACCCACATTCATATGCAACCACACATATACACAGAAAAAAGCCACAGCAAACCACGCTGCATTGTGAGGACAATGGCAGAGAGGTTGCCATGAAGTCATCGGGAATCAAGCTTGTTTTAAAGGCCTTGGAGAGTTGGCTCTTCCTGCAAGCGTTGGCCCAGCGAGGTTGTTGTTGTTGTTAGTTGCGAAGTCGTGTCCGACCCATTGCGACCCCATGGACAATGTTCCTCCAGGCCTTCCTGTCCTCTACCATCTTCTGGAGTCTATTTAAGCTCACGTCTACTGCTTCAGTGACTCCATCCAGCCACCTCATTCTCTGTCGTCCCCTTCTTCTATTGCCCTCCATCTTTCCCAGCATTAGGCTCTTCTCCAGTGAGTCCTTCCTTCTCATTAGGTGGCCAAAGTACTTGAGTTTCCACCTCAGGATCTGGCCTTCTAAATAGCAGTCAGGGTGGATCTCCTCCAGGACTGACCGTTTGATCGCCTTGCAGTCCAGGGGACTCGCAGGAGTCTTCTCCAGCACCAGAGTTCAAAGGCCTCAATGCTTTGGCGCTCAGCCTTTCTTATGGTCCAACTTTCACAGCCATACATTGCCACTGGGAAAACCATGGCCTTGACTATACGCACTTTTGTTGGCAGGGTGATGTCTCTGCTTTTCAGTATGCTGTCTAGATTTGCCATGGCTTTCCTCCCCAGGAGAAAGCATCTTCTAATTTCTTGGCTGCAGTCCCCATCTGCGGTGATCTTGGAGCCCAGGAAGATAAAATCTGTCACTACCTCCATTTCTTCCCCAGCGAGGTTGGAGCCCCACAAAGTTAAGCATGGATATATAGAGGAATGTTTGCTTTGGGGGCTCCGGGAACTCTTATTCTAGTATATCTATTTTTAAATATATATTTTTATCATTGCTTTGTGAGCATTCGGTGTTATCGCATGCACTATGGGGGGGTCACGTAACTCTTTTAAATAAATAAATAAGATAAAATTTCTGTTGACCAGCTTAAATTAGATTTGGGTATGGATGAGCTTTTTCATTTTTTTTAAACCAAAATTGTAACCAGAAAAATAACATTGTTCAGAACATCTCCAGGAAAAAGAGATATTCTCCGATTTTTTTTCCCCATCCCCTGGCCATTTCATTACTAATTGCATGTCGAGGCCTGGTGGCGCAGTGATTAGAATTCAGTATTGCAGGCTAACTCTGCCCACTGCCAGAAGTTTGATGCTGACGGGCTCAAGGTTGACTCGGTCTTCCATCCTTACGAGGTCGGTAAAATGAGGAGCCCAGATTCTTAGGGGCAACAGGCTGACTCTGTAAACCGCTTAGAGAGGGCTGTAAAAGCACTATGAAGCGGTATATAAGTCTAAGTGCTGTTGCTATGTCAGAACCTCACAGGCTCCATCCAGGAGAATTTCAGCAATCTTTCTGAAGAAATTTCAAAGGCAAGTTCTATTCCATCAAAATGCAAGGATTGGTACAAAGAAAGCAGGAATATTTCTCTATGTGCCACTAGTAAAATGTTGCGTTGTAAACTGCCCTGAACCATGTCATCACCTCCATATCATGGGTGGTGGACTGAAGTGGCCTCTACTCTAAAGCTCTTATACGGTCATTTCAGAGAGCTGATGAATACCCAAAATAAGCTGAAAGGATTGATCAGAGTAGGAATAAGGAGGCCAAAGAGGAGGAGAAACAGCAAAGACAGAATCTTGCAAGTTGCTGTAATCTTTCCCAACCAAGAATTCATAAGCAGTAAACAGGTGACATTCAGCCACCAGCTAATAAGTTTGTCCAAGACTCACGAGGAATCCTTTAATGCGCACATGGAGAGAGGAAAAAGGGGTGTGAGCGTGTATGTGTTAATGACTAAAAATCCTGGAATGAGGATCGTGTTCCTGTTGAAAATACACTTGGCCTGTTGCCAATACGCACAGTCTTCCTGACTGACTCGGATGTCAAGCATAGATGGAGGAGGGCGTGCTCCTGGGATCTGCAGAGAAAGTACTGCAGATCCTGAGGGATTCTTTGAGAGAGAGAGTGTGTTTTGTCTCCTTTTTTTCTTGGGGAAGAAGACATAAAAGAAAGATCAAACGGAAAAAGAATTAGGTGGTTGAGGCTGTGCCTATATGAAACACTGAAACGACGCAGCAGAATTTTCACTTGGAGTGTGTTGAATTTTAAACGGGGGTGAAGAAGAATGGAAAAGGGTTGCCCCAGTGGATTCAGGTTTTGGACTTTGACCTTGGGAAAAAATTGCCTTCTAAAGCTAGATTGTTCAGCCCAATTGAGTTCAAAACTCTCTGGTTTGCTATCCTGCATCCAGT
>NW_015402283.1:0-3936 GCF_001527695.2 Protobothrops mucrosquamatus
CTTCAATATGATCTTTCCAGAGGCAATTTCCTGCCTATTATGAAAATAGAGAGGTACACTAGGTAGCCTGTTCTAGCAGGATGATGTTTACATACTGTGTCCTTATTTCTTGGGTGAATGTTGGTGATTTACTTTAACTGGATCATTTGCTTAATACCACATTTAAGGTAGGTGGCAGGGATGGTGTTTGCCAAAGGTAGGAAACCTATTTATATTCTTACTATACAGCTTTCTATACCATGTAAGCAGATGGCTTGATTCTCTACCAGGATTTCTTCAGAATTCACCTGAAATACAAGTATTTTTTTCAGGGTGAACAAGGAAAACCTGGACCTCCAGGTGATACAGGCATTCAAGGAATCCCCGTAAGTGTTTTCCATATTATTTTTTTTGCATATTTAAAATGTAAACAAAGTTACATTTCAAAGCTAACTGAAACTGAATGTTTATTGAGCCAGATTTTTTTTTAATTTTAATAATCAAATTGCATGCTTATAGTATATGTATACAGTGGCAAAAGAGAAAGGCAATCTTTCTTAAAAAGTTAATCAGTCTTGCAAATTGCTCAATATAGTTCAAATAATGAAAAAAATGGTAAATTTCTGGCTGATTACAGTGTTGGGTAGAGCAAATTGTACACTAGGTACTACCTGGGTAAAAGTTGACTGGTTGATGAGGGACAGAAGGCTTTAGGGAAGATCAGTCAACACTTGAGCAGCATGATGTCCTTGTAGAAAGATGTATCAATTGTTCTTGGGTATGTTATACATTACATTCATCTATTCATCAAGACAGCTTTTAATTCAATCCCCAAAGACAGTCTGTGAGAGAAATTGGTGGCATCCTTCATCAATTACCAATTTATTTTGTTGATCATGACAGTAATTTAGTACAAGTCCAAAATGACATTTTTACTAAAAAAAAACAAACCCAAAGGAATGAAATAAGGCAGTATCTTAGCACTTTTTAATTTCTATAGTAATTCTTTGATGCAAGTCCAGGCAAAACCAATAGATCAGTGTCACTCTTTTTGCATGTTGACCACGCAACTCCTTTCTGTAAAAACATAAGCTGAAGGCAAGTCAGCCACCCTGAGTGGGGTGCACCTAATCTTTAGCAACACCCCAGCCATGCCCATTCACCCACGCCCACCTGGCGCCCTCAGATGGCCACACCTTCCCAGTCATACCCACCTGGCTACAGTGAGTCGTCCCATTCCCTTTTGGGCCAGTCCCTTTTCTCAGCCCAACCCAACTCACAGGGTTTTTGTTATGGGGAAAATAGTAGGAGAAAGGAGTATTTGGTATGTTCACTGCCTTGGGCTATTTATAAAGTAATAAAGGTGGGATAAAGTTCTAATGAATAAATTAAAAAATGAATAGATCTATATTTTGTAAAATTGAGGACCTCCCCTCCTCCCAAAACTCATTAAGAGCTCTTCTGTATTCTGTGAAATATCTACCAATGCTGGGTTACTTTGCATTGATGCATATCTGAATAGACACCTTTTTAATAAGTCATTAGGATTGGACATGCCATATATAGGACATATCTATCATTATAATAGGATACATCAATTACCATGTGCCTGTTTGTTCTGGATTGAAGCATTCATTTTTCTTACGTTCCTGGTGAATTTGAGGACATGAAGCCTCATTAATTAATATTTACAGGGTTTCAAGAAAAATGGTTACAAAGTAAAGCAAACTTTTGACATTTCCATTAAGAAATTTCACTACAATATTTCAAATATTTTCAATATCTGTTTGTTTTTTAGGGCTTAGCTGGCTCTGCTGGAGCAAAAGGTGTTGCTGGCCCAAAGGTAAAGTATCCTAGGAAATTTGGAAATAGTCCATCCTTTTTACAGACGGAACTGTTACAGAAGGAACTGTTTATTCCTTCTCTTGGGAGCCTAAATCCGACAATCCCATTTACAGTGTCCTTTTTAGAGTGCCGAGCAGAAGGTCGAAGGAGAGAAAGTTTATTTAGACAGACAGCTTCATGGCTGAGCAGAGATTTAGATCAAAGTTCCCACAGTCCAAATTCAAAACACCAGCTTCTTTTCAATCTTGACTTTATTAACGGGTCTACTGGGATTACTATTTTTACAAGTTACTATTTTCAAAAACCCTAAAACAGTTATTGACTCTGAATTTTTATTTCCCTTTGACCCCAGTGTTAGAGCAAGTGAAAACTGGAGTGAGATTTTTTTTTTGGGGTGTTCATACTGCATGCTTAAGTTGGTGAATGAAAGAACCATTTACTTTGGATATGGGCAATAGGCTAAACTGCAGTAGAAATGAGTTAAACAGATTGGTTGATACAACATGCTAAGCCTGAGGTGGGCAATTAATTTTCCTAAGGGATCACATGAGAAACTGGGGCTGTTGGGGAGGGAGGGCTGAACCAATATAATCTGATTTGATGTACTCAAAGTCCCTCACCTCAACGCTTCAGGCTGCTCCAGGTGAGGGGTGAGCACAGTGCAGGTGCAGGGAAGGGTTTTCTCTCCTTGCCCTCCCACAGACACCAGCCAACTTGGCTTCTTCTTCTGCCCCCATGGTGCCCTTATTTACATTTGAATTCTTTTTCCCAATTGACCTCACATGGGATGGACAGTGACAGCCAAAGGTGGTCTGGGGGGGCATAAAATGCCTAGGTCTGTGCTAAGCCATAAAAGAAAGCCTAACCAAATTGCATGTTCCACAGCCGGGCTACTGAAGAATCTCTCCCCCACTCTCCCATTGGTGTTAGGGAACTTAAAATGTCATGCAATGGGAGCTGGATTGAGAAGAGCTCAGGATTCACAGCAACTAAGGGCTTATCCCAGGAATCTCATGGTTAAGCTCATTTTGACTTTGTAGCAGTTGCTTTGGGATCTGGATCTGGAGGTCAGTACCATCGTCCCTTTGTCATGGTCGGATCATTTCCTAGTCTAGCTATAACTCAGCTGCCCATACCTCACAAGGTTGGACCCATTTGGATGGTCTGCCTCAAGCATCGTATGAATCCCGCTACTTTCTGGTGAGTGCTTAGAGATGTTCCTGATAATCTGAGGAGCAAAATCATAGAATCCTTGGTTCGCTGCTGGCAACAGATGACTTGGCCCTGAGATTATTTCTTGGTGGCCTCTCTCGGCTGAGGAAGCAATATCCTTGAGGGAGGAGATCAGTGACTTGGTGGTTCTCCTGAACTTGTAGCCCATACTTGAAGAGTAAGTGGAGGCTGTGGTCAGGAGAGCCTCACCTAGCTTTGGCTAGTCTAACTGGAGTGTGAGAAGTTGTTTCAATAAATCATGCCCTTATGAATACTTGGTCAAACTCCTGCAACATCCTGTACGTGGTGTTGCCTTTAAAGACGACTTCAAAATTTCAGTTGATTAAGTTAATGCAGCAACCCTTACATTAGCTTGTACTCACTGGTCAGATAGCATTACACTTTGCTTATGCTCTGCATTTCTATAGGCTTCCAGGTGCAATTTAAGGTATTGGCATTGACCTATAAAGCTTTTACCAAGCTACTTTCGGGACTGTGTTTGCTTGCATGAGTCAGCCTGACCTGTTTATTCTTGTCGGAAAGCCCAGCTGGTGGTTCTCCATTTGGAGGTGTTGCTTATCTATGGCAGTGCCAGTACTTTGGAATCATCTCCCATTGGAAGTCAGACTTCATTTGCCATCTGGAAAGGGTGAAGACGGAGCACTTTCAGAAGGCAATAAAGATCTAACAGTCCTTTTCAGATTTGCTCTCTGCATCCTATTTGGGATATTTGCTTTCTATAGTTTATCTTTCTAGATTTTATTGGATTCTGAATATTTTAATATGTGCATTCTAGTGAAATTACAGAGAAGCTACAAGGATGAAAAATGCAATCAATCAATCAATCAATCAATCAATCAATCAATCAATCAATCAATCAATCAATCAATCAATATATAT
>NW_015402284.1:0-3935 GCF_001527695.2 Protobothrops mucrosquamatus
ACTATCCCAAGCAGGGCTGGGAGGGGGGTATAAAAAGACCTCCTGCCCATGTGCTCACTCTCTTTCCTCTCCTCTGCTGCTTCTTGCAAGACCATCTGTCTTCTGCAATAAACTGTAACCTTCTTCCCAAAGCAGTTGCCATGTTTGCTTATTTATTCCCGGCTTGGATGAACCAGGATGAAGACTTACTTCTAACACCCCAAAACCAAAACCCCTGGTAAAATATTTGATGTAATTTAATTTTAAAAAAACAATCAGTCATTCAACTTTTCTCCCTCTCTTCCCAGCCTTATTTTTGCTATACATAGAAAAAAAGAAAACAAACTAGCAACTTTTGCAAACATTTGCATACTGTACTATACCAAGTTTGATTTGTTTTTGGCTTAGCATAAAGACAAATTCATCTATTCTGATTTAGATTTATGCTCAAACCAAATTTATATCATTTCACACAGACTGAATGAATGCAACTACTATCTACTTATCTGCTGAATTGTTCAAAGAGCTTCAGGATAGATTTGGTCATAAATAGAAAATCTTTCTCTAGTTCCATCTGATCATGGTACAAACGTAACTTAGCAAACTTTTTTTTTCTGCTGTACACTGTTGTTGTTTAGTGACTGCATTCTATTGCTGTGCCTTGGCCATTAAGTAAAATAGTCACTAACTGAACATATGACACATAGAGAGAGGCTGCAACAATCACTGGTGGCTGCGATCTCATTCAGATAAAGTTCTCTGGTACAGTATCCTCTGCCTGATGCATTTTTCCCCCTTTTTGCCCCCTCCTAGGGTGGAAAGGCTTAAATTATTGTTTTGATGTTTGTTCTTGAGCTGCTCATTTTTTTTTCTGTCTTTTTAAAAACTTTTCCTACTTCTTTTAGCTGTAAGATATCCAGAATTGCTGGAAGCTGGCTAGCCTCCAAATGTTACAGATTAAAAAAAAATGTTTACATCTTTTAAAATTGATTCCATGCAACGGCAGTCACAAGGTGTGTAAAATCTGTTATGCCTCATTATGGTAGATGCGAAGTTAGGTGACCAATGCTGTGTGAACTGCTTATTGGCTGTTTCAGTTTGATGAAGACATCCCCCCCACCCTCTCTTTTTTTTCCTGGCCTCCAGTTAAGAATTGTTTATCCCCATTCTACTGCTGTCTAAACAGCTAGACACAACATGATGTGAAAAGTGAGGAAAACTATTTGCTGAGGAGTAAAACAGCATAACAGTGAAATTGTATACAGCAACAGCCTGAGGAGACAAAGCAATGATGTGACATTACTAACCCCCACCCTCTTGCCTCCCAAGCAGAAATCAGAGAAATGTGGAAGTTGTCTTTTGTTGCTTATATAAACAAAGGAAAGGAGAGAGAAAATCCTAAATAAAAAAGCTTCTGTGACTCAACCTTAATCTGTTTTAACTTTAACTCTGGCTATAATAGAACGTATGAGAAAGAGACCGAAGAAGGTGCCTAGAGATGACTGACATTTTCCTGTAGCTAGACTCAATCTGTTCCTGCTGCAGTGCAGTGATCTGTGGATTATTTTCCACCAGCTGGTGATGGGCAGAAGAGGAAAGCTAGCAAGATCAACTGCTTTGGCTATAAAACTGCACATGTACAATATAATCAGGATGGCATCACTTGGCAGTAGCCTGGAATAAAGGCAAGACAGGGATGAACCATCAGGATGGGACATTTTGTTGTAATACATACTCTTAAAACTAACTGGTATCAGATTTCTCCTTTCCTCTGTATGTCTAGGGAGATTCTCAGTCATCCAGGTCGTGGTTGTCCCAAAGGTGCTTTTTCAAAAGGCAACTGGACTTTGTTTTTCCTTGAAGACCTTTTGCTTCTCATCCAAAAAGCTTCTTCGGTTCTGACTGAATGGTGGAGGATGGAAGGATTTATATTCCCTGCAGTCATCTGGTCGTTAGCACTCTTAACACTAAGAGTGCTAACGACTGGATGACTGCACAGAATATAAATATAATATAAATCCTTCCATCCTTCCCCATTTAGTCAGAACCAAAGAAGCTTCTTGGATGAAAAGCAAGATGTCTTCAAGGAAAAACGAAGTCCAATTGCCTTTTGAAAAAGCACCTTTGGGATCCTTCCTCTATAGTACAAATCAGCAATTTGATTGATTTGTTCTTTCTAAGACATTTGAAATCACTGATAATTCAGGAAGCTGTAGTCTCATAGATCTGGAAGATAATAGGATGGGACAGGCTACTATAGATTACAGACTACCAAAGTGATTCTCATATGCAATTAGTCTCAGGTAAAAGCAGGCGCCATCATTTAACATCCCAGCCTACTACATGCTTGTGGTACAGTATAAGGTATGTTCTTCATACAGTTGCTGGTTCGATAGCAACTATGTACCTTTTTGTAGCATCTAGTTCAGTGGTTCTCAACCTGTGGGTCGGGACCCCATTTGGGGTCGATCGACCATTTCACGGGGGTCGCCAAGCAAGGCTGTCCACCATTTTTTTTGTCTGCCATTTTTTTTGTCCGCCATTTTTTCCCCTTTTCCGGCGGGTGCCTTACCTCCCTTGGGCTGGGCCAGCTGGTGGTCGGCCTGCTCCGTCTCTGCCGCTTGCCACCTACGCCTCGGCCGGCGCAGGGGGCGGAACCACGCATGCGCGGCGCTCCCGGGCAGGGAAAGTCCTCGACTTACGACCAGTTTAGTCCTCAATTACGACCGGTTTAGTCCTCGACTTACGACCGGTTTAGTCCTCAACTTACGACCGGTTGGGGTCGCGGCATTAAAAAGGTTGAGAACCACTGATCTAGTTTTATCCTGAACACACCTTGGACTGGAAAATATTGCTAATAAAATCAGCTACGGTACAGTTATAGACATTTAATTTTGCTTTCCTGCTCTTTACCTAGGACAGGGGTAGGCAACCTTGGCTCTTTTATGACTCGTAGACTTCAACTCCCAGAATTCCTGAGCCAACTCCCAACTCTGGGAGTTCAAGTCCACGAGTCATAAAAGAGCCAAGGTTGCCTACCCCTGACCTAGGACAATAATTCCTCTCATTTTAGGTCATTTCTGTCTAGTTGATTGCTTGAGTGTTAGATTTCTTGCGAAGTTAGCTGTCCTTAGAACATATTACTATCTGCCACATGTCATCTGACTTGGAATTCTCTTGACAATCAACAAATGAAAACTAGGCCTTTCAGAAATAAGCTTTTAATCAAGACACAAGCATGGAGAGGAAATGGCTATTTACTTTGACCAGGAATTCAGCCCATATTCCAAGCACATCAATACCATAAACAGGAAAAAAAACCACAAAAATCCTTAGTCTAATTGCAGATTGTATTTAAGATTGCTGTGAAAATATATTTGCTTGTGGCTACATACACAAACATAAGTTATTGGCCTGGGCATTAGAATTTGGTGCCAGAAAAATGTGAAGTGGCTGCCAAAGTCAATGCAGTATTTTTTTTCTTAAGCTATCCAGGGTTAAGCTCCGATGCATACTCCATGCCATGTTAAACACAGGCTATTTTCAAAAGGCACAAATTCAGACCAATTTTAGCTGATCATGCTATCAAATCAGCTGCATAGTGCAATGTATTTAATTCTTGTTTAGCAAATCATCTGCTTGGCTGAAAAACCTTGACAATTTTCTTATTGTCCTCCAGAAATGAGACCAAAAATTGGAATATTTTCTCATGCAGAATGACAGCATTTTGCCACGCATACTTAGAGTATAGCTGCCCAATTTCCTTGCCTTCCATATTCATGGGTGCAGAATGCTGATTGTTAGGAGTCGGACTGTGAACTTTTATTGTTACAGAATTAGGTGTTGTACTAGATGGTGGAATATGAAACATCATTCCTCTTCCTTTACTCTATAAAGATGTTTAGTCCATTGAAAACTTGCTAGCACAGAAGTTGGTTTGGCCCAGGAGTCTCTTA
>NW_015402285.1:0-3933 GCF_001527695.2 Protobothrops mucrosquamatus
TGATCAAGGAGAGAAGCAACCTAGAACTAAGGAGAAACTTCCTGACAGTTAGAACAATTAACCAGTGGAACAACCTGCCTCCAGAAGCGGTGAATGCTCCAACACTGGAAGTTTTTAAGAAGAGACTGGACAGCCATTTGTCTGAAATGGTGTAGGGTTCCTGCCTGAGCAGGGGGTTGGACTCGATGACCTCCAAGGTACCTTCCAACATTATTTATTTATTTTTATTTTTATTTTTATTTTTATTTATTATTATTATTAATTATTATTATTATTAGATTAGAAGTTAAATGAGATTATTTAACATAATGTTTCTCAAATTGGCAATGTTAAGATGAGTGGACTTCAATTCCCAGAATTCCCCAGTGGAATTCTAGAAGCTTCTAGGCTTGGCAGACTGGCAGAGCCAAAGCTGCATCTTAGAAATGCCAACTTTGAGAAACACTGTTAAATAATCTCATCAGAAGACTAGAAATAAAATTGTTTGCTTAAAGGGACAGTTCATACTTTCCGGGCATTTTGTCAGGAGCTGCAGGGCAGGCTTATATCAGAAATATTTGAAATTGCTGTATTACTGTTTCTGTGCTCTTCTGACTCCTCTCTGCTTTTATCATGGCAACTGCAGTTTAGATATGTGATTAAAAATTGACAGAAAAATCACTGCTGATATACAGCTCTATTATAGAAATACCATGAACTGGATTTCATTCCCAAATAACAGGAACAGGAAATCAACAAATATTTATTTGAAGTAGGTTCTGCATGCTATTTGCATTTCAAGGTATTTACACAAAAGCAAAATAGATGCAAATTCATAAAGTAGGATGGGCCTACTTATACCTGCTTTCCTCTTGCAAATAAAGGCACGAGGAAGGTGATAAAATAAAAAGGGGAACCATATAGTGTGTGTGCAACAATTGTGTTTGGTGTTGTCTATGTATTTGATAGGAAAACAGCACAACATTTTTGTTAGTTGTTTCAATAGCACGGTGTTTCTCAACCGTGGCAACTTTAAGACAGGTGAACTCCAACTCAACAAATATATTAACTTTTATGGACTTTATTTAATATATAATTTTTATTTTAAAATGTTTTTTAACTTTGTATATTTTATATATTTTTTAGCTTTAAAATTATTGTTTGTATTTCACCCTTCTTATGCTGGTCTACAACAATAATAGATTTGACCTGATGCAACTCAACAGATGGATTCTGGGAGTTGAAGTCCACCCACCTTAAAATCACCACAGTTGAGAAACACTGGATTAAAGAGAAGAGCTTCTGATATAGCGTAGCTCTCAACATTTTCTGTCAATCTGAGAAGCTAGCAGAGCAGTTGACTGAGATTTGTGCCAAAGGTCTATTGCTACAAATGAAGAGCTAGTAAAATTTAATATATAGGCCTGGAAGCTCAGATTTGTTCCAAAGATGGCACCAATTAAAGGGAGAACTCATGCATCTAAATAAATGTGCTTTTCTTGCATGTCAGAATGCTGCTGGCAAAACAGCAACTTCATACATTAACAAGCAGGAAACAGCTAATTAGCTTCTGAATAATACTTTAAAGTAGATATTGCTCAAATGGAGCTAGACATACACATTGCACAGGATATGTTTACCTAAAATAAAATTGTACTGGGCAAGCTGAGCATTTCTGATCTTCTTATTCAGAGTACAACCAGGGTCCACATCAACATCCGCCATTAAGCCAGCATCATGGAACTGTTGCTTCACCTTTGAGAGAATCAAATTAGCAATGTTTAGATTATGTTTAAAGCAAACATCTGGAGAAAAAGGCATTTGGGGGTTTGCAATTCTTCAAATCAAAATAGCAAGTTGTGCTTCACAAATATGGCATTTGGAAATCACAGAGTCTGTAATCAAATTAATATTTAAAAGTTAAGCCCTACAATATTTATATGGTAAGTATTTGGATAACATGTTTTTCAAAGATATGCAGGTATATGCAGAGATGAAAGCAAATTGTGACTCTGATCTATATAGATTACTCAAGAACATAGCAATAAAGTTTTTCCATTGGAAACATTACATGCATGCATAAATACACATATAACTGCAGTCAACTTCCCTAAACACCCAAGCAGAACAGCCTTTAATCACACTTAAATAGACAAATCTCTCCAAACATTCCTCTCTATTGGACAGCTAGCGATCCACTTCTCAGTTCCCTTTTGACAAATGTTCACTTTCAAAATGGATTTGTAAATCAGGCCAAACTGGGAGCTACTGTACATATAAAGAGTGGTTTGCATCTGTTCTTGTGTGGGTTTTGTTTATATTCCTAAAAGGATTTCTGGACTTTAGTCTCTGACAACATAGAATCCATCTATGCTGCCCTCAAAAAGCAAGACTTTTTCGCCAAGGAGTTTGCCATTCTCTTTTTGGATATTGTTCACATCTTTAGGTGTACCTGAGTTGATTCTGCATATAGAACAAAATAAAATTTAAAACTTACCTTTTGTGCATATTCATCACACGTTGGTCCAACTGGTATTACCATCACTTGCTGAGGAGATATCCAGAGTGGCCTTGCACAAGAAAGAAGCAACAGAAATCATTACTATATGTTTGATGATAACAGCTGATTATTGCTACCTTTGGGGGGAGGGTTAGCAATAATAACCGCCTGCATTGCTATTAATTGTAAGAATTTCTTAGAAAGTACACACAGAATGGGCTTCAAAATTGTACATTTCTTACAGAATCAGAAAAGGAATTATTCTTTGTAGCTCAGAATAGGTCAGATCCTGATCTGATATCCTAATTCTACCAACTAATTGAGATTGAACGAATTTTCTAAATCAAATGTAACAGGTTTCTTACATGGCTTTAATAAGATGGTGTCATAAGTTAAGTTTTTTCAGCACCATTGTAACTTTGAATGGGTGCTAAACAAATGGCTGTAAGTCAAGGATTACCTGTAACTGCAACTATATGGACATCTGAATAAAAGCTGCATTGAGTGGTTGGAAGACCACCTGTTCCCTAAATAGTTATGGCTTCCAAAGAATAAAAATTCCCCCACTGGGTGGGTGACAGATTCACAGGCCGCTCATAGACTCAAGCAAAACCAGATCTCATTAAATCCTCCCCTGCAGTCCGGCTGCAAGGTAAAAAGATTTTCCTTTGATTTGAGAGCAGCTGTAATTAAATCTGCAGGCTTAAAATGCAATTAATCTTAACCCTGGTACATTGAAACAGCTCGTGGTTTGAAGTTCACAATCTTCCAACAACTGCAGTTAAAATCAGTTTGTTGATCAAGATTCGATCGTGGCCAAGTAGCTCCCAAAGGCTGCACAGAGGAGATGGAAGAGAGAATGTGCAAACCCAGGAAGAAGGTAAGGTTCTTTTCTATGACACATTTTGATTTATTACAATGTCTAAATGCAGCCCCCTTATTTAGGGTTGTTGTAGGGAAAATAGCAAGCAGGGACATTATACACACCACCTTGAATTGTATGGAGTACGATTATAATAATAATTGTAACTGACAGTTGTGATTTCATATGTTTGTGTACAGGTAGTCCTAGACTTATGACCACAATGAAGCTCGTTGATGAGCAAGACAGTCAGTAACTGAGTTGTGCCCCATTTTACACCTTTTTTGCCACAGTTGTTAAGTGAATCTGGGTTCCCCCATTGACTTTGCTTGTCGGAAGCCAGTTATATTACAGTGCAATTATCATAAATACATCCACTTGTCAAGCACCCAAATTTTGATCACTTGCCCATGAGAATGTTGAAATGGTAAGTGTGAAAACTGGTCATGAGTCCCTTTTTTTCAGTGTGGTAACTCTGAATGGTCACTAAATGAATCGTTGTAAGTCGAGGACTACCTGTATAAAATAAAAATACAATACCATTTGCCTCCATAGTTTTCAGTCAGGATAGCAATCATTCTCTCCACCGATC
>NW_015402286.1:0-3929 GCF_001527695.2 Protobothrops mucrosquamatus
CAACGGGCAAGTCCAGGGCAAACTGGCAAAAAACCCTCCTCTCAGGGCACGCGTGTCAGCATGAACCCTGGTTTAACAGCAGGCTGAAACTGCTGAAGTGGAGCAGGCCCACCAAGAGCCCAGTAGCTCAGTTGTTTTTGAACCACCCAAATTGATTGCTATTGCCACAACTATTGACAGCAAATTCCACAAAGTATATATGTAGTTTATATTGGTCCCAAATCTATCTGGATTTTGTTTCAAAATCAAACTGACCTTGTAACAGAGTGAGAAAAACGCATGCTTCCTTTTATATGCACCATGCATGATTTTATATACCTCCAATGTGACTTCCCATACATTCTTTCATTCCAAGCTAAAAACCTTAATTGCCATAGTCTTTCTTCATAGAAGAGCTGTTTGAACCCCCTGTTCATTATGTTCACACTTTTTTCACCTTTTCTACCATTATAATATCCTTCACAGTATTTCACGTCTCACAGAGATTTATACAAGATTATTATAACAACTTCTTTGTTTTTAATTATCTTAATGATCATAAGTAATGATCATAAGTGTGGCATTTTCTTTTTTACAGCAACTGTGCAGGGTTCAGACCACTATTTCTCTAATACAGCTTCCTGGATCCATTATAATTGGTTCAGATTCCATTAACGGGTTGATTGGGTTTTCTGTGCCGATATGCATCCATTTACATAATTTATGCTGAATTGCAGTATACATTTGAAGCCTATTTTGGAGATTTCCTTCGGAATGTTTCACAAACCCTTTTTGATTTTACTGTGTTGATCAGCAGTACAACTACTTCACTGCTCGCTCTCATTCTGATATTTTTCTTTAAAAATTAAAAATCACCAATATCAACACTTAGTTGATGACTAGTACATCGGATATACGTAACTTCCAGCTAATGCTCCATGCCCTGTACTGAAAACACTTTAAAATGTTAATTTTTATTGTTAAGGACATACATGGCTTGGCTCTGAATTATTCTTCAGGACCTCTGAGTAAATCAGGGTCATGGATTTTCTAGTAGAACCTGCTAGTGATCTCCCACTGCTGAGTTATTTGTCAAGTAATGAATCTAATAAATACTTTAAAAAATATATTGAGGGCAGGAAATACACAAGTTTATAAACATTGAGATTTCATTGTAAAATTCTGCACAAAGAATTGTACTTCCATGTAAAGGTCATTTCTTTTAAAGTTATATTTTTTGGGCTCCATAGGTTGACGACAGTAAAACTTCCACAGTATTTTATTTCTTTGAAACCAGATATTTGTCTATTCTAAAAATGAAGAACCCATTTTGTTCTAGTAGTTAGAGAAGATTCTACCAAGGAAAAGAACAAAAAGGAGAGGGAATAATATGAGTATATGAAGCCTAGGTTTATCATTTTAGTATCAAGATTTTATTTATCAGAAAAATAAATTTAGAAGGAAATATGCTACTTCTGGCCCAATAAATCTGATTTTACCATGAATAGGATGTTATTGAATCCATTATTGATTACAGTTTGGTTGAAATTAGGGAAATCCTGTGGTCTTAAAACTTTTATCTGCAAAATATAACAAGGGATAATGGTAGAAAAGGAGAAAAATTAAACTTTAGTATTGGAAGAAACCAATCTTTTTTAACAGTAAGGAACACTCTTTTATGATGAACCAAGCAGAACAGCAATGAGATGTTTTTAGAAGCATCAGGGTAGCTGTAACTAAACATGAGAACTGCCAGGTTTTGATAAAGTCAACACAAAAAAATACAGTTGACATGTGTCTCAACTTCTGTGGAAGTTCAAATGTGTATGTGCTTCAAGAGTGGATATCAGCTTGACTTAAAGCTATGTCTGTGGTAATTCTTAACCTAATTTATATACCGAAATAGAGCTAAAGAAATAAAAGAAGCAGAAAGAAACAGCAAAAGGGAAGGGAGGGAAAGGAGAGAGAAAAGCAGATCTGCATAAAAAGATCAGATGTCCACAATACTCAGGTATCAGCATGTTGAAAACCTCAAAGCCAATGACACTTGAATTAGTACCTTAGAGCAATCAAACCTATGTTATTTTTTATACTCTTTATGTTGAGTTCTTGGAGTTCGTCAGAAAGGGGCTGTAACACATGGCCAACCAAACACAATAGTAAGGCAACCATATATGAAGTGCAAACCTCTTAATAGATGGAAGCATCTAATAGATAATACGATTTTTTGCTACCATTCAAATGATTCCTGTTTTTGCAGCCCCTGTATGGAACACAGTTGTTGGAGAAGTGAACAGAACTAACCTACAGGTTGGAACATTAAGAGGGCATGTGTGCTTTCACCCTATGAAACATGCAGTCAATAAAAGACCAGTATAAGAACATATGTAGCTTAAGAGGAGAATCTGGGTGGTTGTAGGAAGAGACATTATGAAAACTGAACAAATTATTCAAAAACATTTAAAGAGGAAAAGATCTAAATATCTTTCAGTGTCTGTCAAAATAAGGATGGATGGATAAGTAGTAAAACATATGGGAGGAAGAGCCTCATAACAGTCTGTGTGAGCCCTTCCTTCCTTTTTACTTTTCCGTGGGACTTTGGTGCAACCAAATTATCTGGACTGCATTTCTGCTTCACCTGCTAAGGGAGAAACTTTTTTTGGATTGGGAAGCAGATGCTTGGGAAGAGATTATGGTTAGTGTTCATCAGGGAGGGAGAAAAGGAAAGTATGATGAAAAAGGCAGGAACACTGATATTGGGTTGAACAAAATACCACTGGTGAGTTCACAAGGGTCAGAGAAAGGGGTACAGCATGTGGGTGATGATTGAAGGCACTGAAGAAGAACATAAGTGCAAAAGTTGGAATCTAGCAGTAGAGTAAGAGCTAAAACAATTATCAAGCCCAGCAGTAGAACCTAGTTGTAGCCATAGTATTAGTAGCTAACCCATATTACAGTAGGAGTATTTCCTTCTTCCCAATAAGACACTGAGAGCAAGACACCAGTGGCAGCTTAAGCCGGAGACTTGGCTGAAAAGTTTGGAAAATGCCAGCCAGCAACCAGGCTGCCCAAACCTATGATGGCTAGGAGTTAGACAGTGTTTCTCAACCTTGACCATTTTAAGGCATGTGGACTTCAACTCCCAGAATTCCACAGCCAGCATTGCTGGCTGTGGAATTCTGGGAGTTGAAGTCCACATGCCTTAAAATGGTCAAGGTTGAGAAACACTGAGTTAGAATGAGATGAAGAGAATAGCAGCATTCTATGGCAGGAACAGCAGCCAAGGACAGAAGGTTAACTAAAATCTAAGAAAGTATTGGCAATTCAAGCTTGATTACAAAAGAAAGGAGGGAGAAGCAGGGGAGAAGCTTTATAGAAAGAGGTAACAGAAATTTATAGAAACATATAGAATGTAGTATGTAGATCTAAGATATAGAAATGTAAGATAAAAGTACATGGAAAAAAACACAAAGATAGCGATAAAAAAATAAAAGACATAGAAATAAAGCATGACTATTGGAATAAGTGTATAATCTCATTTTTTAAACAATAAATCCCTGCCTCAAAGAAGATAACTTTTCATTTTTTATTTGTGGTCTGTACCATGTTCCTTAAAGAATTTGTAACTGAGTGCAGACTTTAAACAAGGAAGGACAAGAAAATGTCAAATAATGGCAACAATAACAAAAAAAAGGGTGGGAAAGAAAAGTAGAGACCTTTATTTATTTATTTATTTATTTATTTTATTTATTTTTTATTTATTTAAATTTATATCCCGCCCTTCTCCTTGCGGACTCAGGGCGGCTGACAATCAGGTAAAAATACAAAAATAACACTACAAATTTAAAAATTAGTTAAAAGGGAAATATTTGAATTTGGTCAAATTAAAATATAATTAAAACCCCCTCTAAAAGTTTCCCCTAGGCCAGTCCCGCAAGCTGGAATAACCA
>NW_015402287.1:0-3929 GCF_001527695.2 Protobothrops mucrosquamatus
TTAGCAATCTCAGTTAGCTTCGTGTTACTAAACTTTACACCTCTTCCTCAAACTATATTAGCAAACCTATGGATATTAAACTCAAATGGAACAACATGTGGGCAAACATATATCATATGTATAAATATTCCCATCATTATTTTACACTTCTAGCATAAGGGATAAAATAAAATCAAGTATTAATTTCAATCAGAGGTCATCATAAAATATAATCAGGAAAAAGTACAGCCATCATAATGAAGCTGACAGATAGATTTTTTAAAGATTCCTTAATAAACAAGAAAAAAAATTGTTGGATTAATCTCATTTTAAATTCAGGAGAGACATACCTAAGATTATTATCCATTAATCCCAAATTTGTTTTCTGCCTTTAAGAACTTCTCCATTATTCCTTTGGATAAATATATTCTGCCTTTTTAATATTTCCCAAAATATTTCTTTCTCTGGATTCTTCCCACAAATTAAAAAAAACCCTGCAGAATTATGGCTGAAATAGAGCTAGGACCCAACCATCTAATTGCCCCATGATAATGTTTACCTTGATCCCTTGAATTCCACAGAAAGTTGAAGGAAGGAAGGAAGGAAGGAAGGAAGGGAAAGGAAGGAAGGAAGGAAGGAAGGAAGGGAAAGAAAGGAAGGAAGGAAGGAAGGAAGGAAGGAAGGAAGGAAGGAAGGAAGGAAGGAAGGAAGGAAGGAAGGAAGGAAGGAAAAAATTGTCACTCAGGATACTCATTGGCAATTTCTACTCTTTTGCTAACTGTAAGAGAATACAGTAAAGTTACCTGAAAAGATAAAGCTGAAGTTAGATAAAAAAAAAAAAATAGTATTTAATGATAGAAATGAGACTAAACTGCTGTGACTGTTGAGAAGCCAATAATTTATGATATATACCAATAATTTCCATTTTATGAGTCTGAGTTAACATTATATATCAGATGCATAACAGGAAGTAAGTTCCAGGTTAGCAGACCAAATCTTGATATAATAACAGTATTTGTCTTTTACATATGCTCAAAGTTCTTCAGCCTCATTTTCAAAACTTTATTGCTTAATTTCCATGAAGCTTGCACAATAATGCAGCTGTGAACGTGTCTTAAAAACATTCCAAGCATCCATTAGACTGTCTGGGGGAAAAAAAGTCAGTATGTTGTTTTTCTTTTTTATAAAAGTAGATCCTTTAAAGATGCATTTAAATTTTACCACTTTGGGGGGGGGAATTAAAATGATTATTTATTCGTTTATTTAATTTGATGCCACTCAGTTCCAAAGAACTCTAAGTGGCAAACAAAACACAAAGGCAATATAAAAGCAAACCAGACCAAACCAAACTCAGACATGGTCAACCAGACAAGAGCAAGATAATGAATCCAGCAAACTTTAAAACATCTCTCCAAGGCCAATAGGGCAGGAACCATCCAAGTCTTTCTCCAACAGCACTCCAGGAATCGCCTCTGGCACAACATCACCTGGAGCTCCTTAGTGAACCAATATATCTCCTGGATCAGCACATTGGGAAAGACCACATAGAGGTGATACAGTCAAGACTCCACCCAACCATTCCAGGCATTGACTAAGGCAGGGCTCTCCAACTTGGCAACTTGACTTCATGGCTGGCTGAGGAATTCTGGGGATTGAAGTCCACAAGTCTTCAAGTTGCCAAGTTTTGAGACCCCTGGACTAAGGCTTCAGCCAAATCATACATCAGATCTTCAGGAACCCCGTAGGTCCACCAAACATACCATATCTCCCTACAGGGAAGATTGACACCAGTCAGCCAGAGAGTGATCTCTCCATGACAATGGACTGATGTCAACGTTCTCCACTATTAGAAGGCATTGCAGCTGCTTCAAGACAAAACTCAGATTGAGTGTTCTGTATGTGTTGGGCCATTATGAATTGGGACTGGTTGTAATGGGCTGTGAGAATAAGCTTGAGGATCAGGAAGAAGACAGTGATCAGATAGAAGAAGTCTGTGTGGCAACAGGAATTATAATTATTCATCAATTATAATTCGATGAAGTATCTCTGACTTGACTGTCTCTAATTCTCTTGAACGTAAAGGCAAGGAGGGGAGAGTACATTCAAACTTTCAAGGTTTTGTTACTGTAAAAATTAGTACTAGGACTCATAAATTTGATTTTCTGGTCTGGACTACCTTGAATTTCTGGCACAGGTCCATGGTTGCCTCAGAGGCTTTGAACTCCTGCAGCCAATAGGCAGCAGGTTTTATTTTCATAATTAATAGTGCTACTATTAAATATAGTATTGGCTAGCGACTGTAGTAATAGACTCAGGAGTACATGTATGCATTCTCTTAATTGATATACTAAGAAATAAACACAGGAACAAATCTGACAAATATACCTGAAATGATAGTTCTAGCTTCAATGTCATTCCAGGTGCTCCGCTCCTAGAGATCCTTGGGAAATGTATAATTAGCCCAATTAACTGGATGACAACAAAGACACAAAATGTTTTGAATCAACTCCAAAGTAAGCTTTTCCTTCCTCTGTTAACTATGAATCATTTTTGACACAAACAATGCCACTAGTTTTTCTTTTCAACAGACTCTCCCATCAAAAATGCGTTCATTACAAAGTTCAAAGGAGTTTGCTTTGAAGAAGTGTGTCCAGGTCTGGAGTTAGACTTCAGTCAAGGTTATACATGTGTGTGTATGTGCGAGAGATGTATAATTTGTTTCTTACTTCATTTCTACCCTGGGAGCAAAACCAGCATACATGAGATTGTCCTCTAATTTCAACTCAACAATAACTTTGTGAAGTAGGATAGACGTAGAGAAAAAGACCCTGGGAGCTTTGTGGTCAAAGTTAGATCGTTCCAACCATGATTCCAACATTGTGGTGACAACACAGGCAGCAATTACACCTTTGTGCTCCTGTGTATATAAATCATGGCATTTGAGTTGACATTATGACATCAAAATATGAACTATTGCAACCCAACTATTGGCTGGGTTCAGATACCCCATTAAATCATAATGTTGTCTGGGTTTGGTTCAACAGATGATAAGGACTCATAAACTAGGTCCCAAGGACCTATTTTTCTAGATTATAAACTGTAATTTATGACGTAGCATGTTGTGCAAGTCTAGCTAACTGTGATTATTCAACAAAGCACGATTGAAGGAACCATGGTTTAGCATAATTACGTTCACACTAGTCCCATTCAGATCATCTGAGGAAGGACAGATCCATTTCTCCAAAACTGTCAAGCAGATCCCTCTTCTCCTGAGAACTTACAAGACTTTTAGAAAGAGGGGAATGTAAAGCAGCCAGGCCAAGCCATCAGGCAGATCCCAAGAGGAATGATGCATCACCCTGGATTATCTAGTTCACAAGCAGCATGCCTTGCTTCTTTGTAGTTTATTGCTTAGCTAAGTTTGCACATTGTTGCAGTAAATCATAAATTATCGAGGCCCGTGTTAAGATTAAAGACACAAGCCATAACGGAGTCTACCATCTGAAGAGGTGTTTGACAACACTAGATACTCTTGTAAGGCGAATGTGATGCACCATCATTCTCATGCAGGTTTTCTATTATAACAAAATCCTCAAGAAGGCAGCAAAACATATTTATTTTATTTTTTTATTTATTTTTCATAATTTATATGCCGCCCTTCTCCCCACGGGACTCAGGGCGGCTCACAGCATATTAAAATAACACAACACAAACAACACAACACAACATTTCCCCTATAAAAGCCAATTAAAAAACCAAATATTTATAGTCTGTGACATTATTAAAATCATTAAAAATTATCCCTATTTAAAATTCACCCTAGGTCAGTCCCGCTTGCTGAAAAAGCCATGTCTTGAGGGCGCGGCGGAAGGTTAGGAGATCCGGGATTGTCCGGATCTCGGGGGTAGCTCGTTCCAGAGGGTGGGGGCACCCACAGAGAAGGCCCTCCC
>NW_015402288.1:0-3928 GCF_001527695.2 Protobothrops mucrosquamatus
CCCATTTGGGGTCGATCGACCATTTCACGGGGGTCGCCAAGCAAGGCTGTCCGCCATTTTTTTTGTCCGCCATTTTTTTCCCCTTTTCCGGCGGGTGCCTTACCTCCCTTGGGCTGGGCCAGCTGGTGGTCGGCCTGCTCCGTCTCTGCCGCTTGCCAGCTACGCCTCGGCCGGCGCAGGGGGCGGAACCACGCATGCACGGCACTCCCGGGCAGGGAAAGTCCTCGACTTACGATCGGTTGGGTAGTCCTCGACTTACGACCGGTTTAGTCCTCGACTTACGACCGGTTTAGTCCTCGACTTACGACCAGTTGGGGTCACGGCATTAAAAAGGTTGAGGACCACTGTATTAGAGACTTATATGGCTGCTCCCTAACTCCATGGAGTATAAGACGAAGGAAGGGAACACACAGGCAGACTTGCAAGATTCTGTTTCTATATCCTCTCTCTCAATAACTATGGTTCTAATCTTCCCATGGAGTCTGTTTCTTGACCTGGTCTACTTGGTAGAGGTGACACTGCCTTATTCTGCTTCATTCATTCTGACTGGGATCAGCATGTGAGTCAGGCAATAAGTTTTTGAGCTGAGAAATGTAACTGTTTAAGATCTCTTTTTTCAGCTTAAAATATTGCTTCCCAGCACTGTCATATTGCACCAATAGTATTTTTTTCCAATTTATATATAAAACTGTACATTTATTTCATCTCCCATTCCTCAGATATAACTTTTTTTTAAAAAAAAGAATAGATTTTTCCCATGCCTGTAATGGTTAGATATGCTTCTTGGAAACATGAAAATTGGGAGCCCACTCAGCCATTTTTAGACTTCTTGACTTTGCAGTAGAATTGTTGAATACAAAATACTGTTTAAAATACTTGAAGCCATTGATGCAATTCTTTCTCCATTATAAAAGGTGGATTAGCCACAAGTAAGCTTCACTGCCTTTTTTCCTTCCTAGGGCATTATTTAATGCTTTAATATTTAGAATATGGCAGGAAAGTTGTTACCTCTTCTTGGATTATAGCAAAGTGCAACCCAAGTTTACATCCTTTCTTCCCCAGGACTACATTACTTGTCCTGCTTTGGTCATAAACTACAGTATATTTACAAAAGGCCTCTAATTTCCTGAGCTATGAATAAATACTCAAATATCAAATTGAACTGTAGACTAATCTATGGGGTTGAAGCTACCTGCTTTTATGTCCTCTTATCAATGTCAGACAGCTTTCTAAACACAAATCTGCTTGTTGACCCATTAGACGAAATGGCTAACCAACATCTGTTGGCTTTTATTTTCTGACTAATTAATAAATAAATAGCTGCTTTTTTTTGCTCCATCGAAAGAGTGGCCTATCTTATCTACGATAGCCTATTTCTAATGCCTATTTCTCTCAGTTCATGCTGCGATAAAAAGAGTTATTAAAGACAGCATGTCCATGGTTGAGGTATAAGTACTGTGTATCAGTTCTGTGCTGTGATTTGGGGCCTCAGGTACTCATGTTTTGCTTTTAAAGCAGGATATTATCCTGAAATGACATATATAAAAATAAATAAGTTCGAACACCAGGATAACATTAAACCAACAACTGTTTAATACAAGTGCTAAGCTTTCGTCGGCCAACACTGCTGATATCGTCAGGATTCGTATTTTTAATATATATATATATAAAGTGCTCAAGCAGCATAGAAAGAATATATATGAAATGAACCATCCCAGGGAGCTTTTCTTTTTCATTCTAATAGATTAACAATGATATATGGCAGTAGTTTTCACAGGAAATTGTCACTATATACAGGAGGATGCTAGGCATATTCCAATATAAAATCCTCTGCACAAAGTTGTGAGTGCATCACAATATGAGGATCACATCACATTAGTACATGTTAGAATTGTCACTTTCCTAGAGGAACAAAGCACACAATAAACTATAGAGGGCCTACTTGCTCAATAATAAAGTTTCAGTGATTGCCGATGGTTGCTTTTATTAAATAATAGCTCTTATTAAAATTTATAGATACAAAGTAAAAACTAATATAGAGAATATGAACAAGAAAAAAATATAATAGAAAAGAAAAAAATGACTCCTGCCTCCCTCTAAACAAATCCAAACCATTTCAATAACTTACCATCTTCTGTGAGAGTTCAATAAAAGATCGCTTCTTCAACTATTTCATCTCTTATCGATAGACAAATTATGAAATCTCATCATCATGCATGTCCATTAAGAGTTACTAGGAATAAAATTTTCATTTTTTATTAACAGCAGAAATGAATCTGCCAATCAAGAAGGTTTACTGCTGCACTTTTATTAAAAATATAAACAAAACTAGACTCATAAGTTACAATTCCTTTGTGCTATATGGTGTTTGTGCTAGATAGTTTGTGCTCAGAATGTTACAGTTGTTGCATGCTGTCTTTACCCACAGGAAACAACATGTAGACATCCCTATAATAAATCACAGCTCCCTCTCAACTTTTGAGGAGCAGGTCATTGTTTTTAGGATAATACAGAATAATAGAGTCAAAGGGACCTTGGAGGTTTTCTAATCCAGTGGTCCCCAATCTTTGGGGCACCGATCTTGAAACCATGTTTGGAATAGTATTGGTTATTATATTTTTCTAAGTTTAGAACAATTATAAATCAAATGTTTATAAATGTTGACATACTGCTTGTTACAGTTAACATTACAGTTTTAGAGCAACTATAACTAAAATAATATCTGCAAACACATATAAAATCTTTAATTTTTCTTCATAGTCAGTATATAGAGCCTAATTACACTATCTGTGATCTCCACTTCCTGATCAGCTAATAGGAGGTTAAGTTAGTCAGCTTCAGTACTGTTTAAAAATTGTCCTGTAATTGGGAATATCTGTTTGTCTGTCTCTCTATCAACTACTATCTAATCTTGAAAATCTTTATTAAAGAGACAGTACATTTTCATCCTCTATATCAGTGGTTCTCAACCTTTTTAATGCCGCGACCCCAACCGGTCGTAAGTCGAGGACTAAACCGGTCGTAAGTCGAGGACTAAACCGGTCGTAAGTCGAGGACTACCCAACCGGTCGTAAGTCGAGGACTTTCCCTGCCCGGGAACGCTGCGCATGCGTGGTTCCGCCCCCTGCGCTGGCCGAGGCGTAGCTGGCAAGCGGCAAAGACGGAGCAGGCCAACCACCAGCTGGCCCAGCCCAAGGGAGGTAAGGCACCCGCCGGAAAAGGGGAAAAAATGGCGGACAAAAAAAATGGTGGACAGCCTTGCTTGGCGACCCCCGTGAAATTGTCAATCGACCCCAAATGAGGTCCCGACCCACAGGTTGAGAACCACTGCTCTATTTCTTCTTCTTCACCTCCAAAGAGGGTAACAACACCAGTTGTCTGATCTCACAAGATTGGATTTGGTTGCATTTGAACAGGAGAATCACTGTAAATTGCAGAGCTGTAGTTTTGCTGGGAAGTTTGTTAAAAGTCCAGAAGAAGACAATAGCATTATTGGTATTATTGATAAAAGTGTTAGGTGGGCATATCCATGTGGGCACTGGACCTGTCTATTTGGAAACCAGGAGTCAAGCTCAATTTAAGTGGCTTGAATTTTTATTATCCCATGTGGAAAGCCCCCCCTCCCCAGAATAAAAATATTCTCCCTAAAGGAGGAGAGGAGAAAAATCTTAACAAAGGCAGAAAGCATCCCCAGTCTTCCTGCTATAGGAAAATAGCCTCAAACAGACACTTGAAGAGGCTAGTCTTTTGGAATTGATATTTTGCATCCATTCAGAAAGCTGGGCCATACTATTCATAAACAAAGAATAGCCAGAAACCCTAAATAAGTAACACAATATGCAAGGAGCCCAAACTGACAAGATTAGCTCAGACAAACAAAACACCTAGGATTTGCATTTCCCCTCTTGCCTGAAGAACCAGCCATGAC
>NW_015402289.1:0-3927 GCF_001527695.2 Protobothrops mucrosquamatus
TTCTTGCAGATGTTTCATTACTTCACTGGGTAACATCATCAGTGCAGTGATGATGTCACCTAGTTGCACTGATCATCATGCACTGATGATTTTACCTAGTTGGGTAATGAAATATCTGCAAGAAAACAATCAAGCTCAGAGTCTATTAAGAGTCTCAGTCATCCAGGGCATAGTTAGCCCAAAGGTGTTTTTTCACGAGTCAACTGGACTTTTTTTGTTTTTCTTTGAAGACCTTTCACTTCTTATCCAAGAAGCTTCTTCAGCTCTGACTGGATGGTGGGGAATGGAAGGATTTATACTCCTTGCAGACAGCTGGTCATTTGCATTTTAGAGAGTCATTGAGGCCACCTGGAGATTCATCTATGGTGTCAGGGTCACCTGAGTAGTGCAGATGAGTGTGGAGCCTTCTTGGAACTGCTGAAAGGACTGTGTTGTAGACTGGAGATAGATGACAAGGGGGAGGGATACGACAGGTGGCCTCAAGGACTCTCTAAAAATGCAAATGACCAGCTGTCTACAAGGAGTATAAATCCTTCCACTGTCTACCATCCAGTCAGAGCTGAAGAAGCTTCTTGGATGAGAAGTGAAACGTCTTCAAAGAAAAACAAGAAAGTCCAGTTGTCCCGTGAAAAAGCACATTTGGGATAATCAAGCTCAGAGACCACCAAGGACCCGGCAATTTTATATTTATTTGAGCAGCAAGTTCATTTTCTTCTTGCTGAATTTTATATCAAAGTCATATTGTTTTGCATTGCTTCTTGCCTACTGAAATCATAAAACCAGAGGATGCATGAATTGGAAGGGACTTTGTTGGTCATTTAAGCTAGCCTCTGCTCAGTGCAGGAACCATTTTCAACTGTGGCCAATTGTGAAGCTTCAGGGAAGCAGAACTCACCATTGCATTGTTCTGAGTATCCAGTATACTACTTCCCAGCTCTTGTTGTTGTTGTTAGTTGCGAAGTCGTGTCCAACCCATCGTGACCCCATGGACAATGTTCCTCCAGGCCTTCCTGTCCTCTACCATCTTTTGGAGTCCCTTTAAGCTCATGCTTACTGCTTCAGAGACTCCATCCAGCCACCTCATTCTCTATCATCCCCTTCTTCTATTGCCCTCAACCTTTCCCAGCATTAGGCTCTTCTCCAGTGAGTCCTTCCTTCTCATTAGGTGGCCAAAGTATTTGAGTTTCCACTTCAGGATCTGGCCTTCTAAAGAGCAGTCAGGGTTGATCTCCTCTAGGACTGACCGGTTTGATCACCTTGATCCCAGCTCTTACTATCCCCAAATTCCTCTTAATATACAATTGTCAAAAATGTGAAATCCTAAAATAACTCAATGGATTATTTCTGCTGGCTTGAGTGAAAAATATTCTGTCTGGTCATTTTAAATACTGAAATATATTCAGAGCAGCCTTCCTCCATCAGGGGGAGGGGGTGTTTCTAGAGAGAGTAACAATATTTTTTTTAAAGATCCTGTAAGCATTCACTCTGGAAAGAGTGCTGAAAAGAGCAACCCGAGATTATTAGGCGGCTTGAAGCTAAAACTAGGCTGCATTAACGGAGAGATACAATCAGGATCAATGCCTTGGTAAGGCCACACTTGGAATGTTGTATCCAGTTTTGGTCACCACCATTAAAAAAAAAGATGTTGAGACTCTGGAAAGAGTGCAGAGAAGAGCAACAAAGATGATTAGGGGGGCTGGAGGCTAAAATATATGAAGAACAGTTGCAGGAATTGGTTATGTCTAGTGTAATGAAAAGAAGAACTAGGGGTGATATGATAGCAGTGTTCCAATATTTGAGGGGCTGCCCCAAAGAAAAGGGGGTCAATCTATTTTCCAAAGCACCTGAAGGCAGGACAAGAAGCAACAGATGGAAACTAATCAAGGAGAGATGCAAGCTAGAACTAAGGAGAAATATCCTGACAGTGAGAACAATTAACCAGTGGAACGGCTCCTGCAAATGTACTAAGGGACTATATTACCGCCAATATTAGAAATTAATTCAGAGGCTTTATGTTTCATGGCAATTTTGTGTTCCACATATTTTCTCACCCTACCTAAAAGTCATTCTGATTGATTTTATCTCCAGGCCTGGTGATAAAATTCCAATTACACATGGATGAAAAGGCATAGTTATTTGACGCTTTCGTTACTCTCCTATGACCCAGCTTCACCGGATGTCCTTTGATCTGAGTCTTACTTGGAGAGAAGGTGAAAAAAAAACCACGCTCCTGTTCACACCGTGCATAATTTTATATGCTTCTGTCACAAGCAATCCCAATTAACCTTTCCAATGCATTTTTTTGGGGAGCCAGCCCTCCTCTTTGACTCTCTCCCAATCGCTGAACTTTACAATGGTCAACAAACAGTTTATGAAGGACGTTTTCAACAAAAGAAATGCCAACGCATAAATTTATCACCTGCACAATTTCCTGCCTGAACTGAGAGCAAGCAACAAGGACAACAGAAAGATAATTGTTCTGGTGCGCTACCCAACAGATATTCCAAACCAGTCCCCCTCCCCGAGGGCCGCACAGGATGGGCTTTGTAATACTTGAAACATGGTTTTTGTAGTGCCGTTGCACTAGCTAACTAACCTGGGTTTTCTTTCATTTTAAATTTGCTTTCTCAATTGTATTGCTAATAATTTGCCATAAGGCTTGTCTTTCAAGAAAAAAAAGCCTATCTTTCAGAAACTAGCACTGGCAGGAAAGCATTAGATATCTTGTAGAGAACAGTTTTGTCTTCAGCTCTTCTCAAGCCTCCATGAACAAAGCAAATATTTAGCACAAATTTATCCCAAAGCAATCCTTGGGAAGTGCTGAGAATCTATCTTATTCATACCCCTTTTGATGTTTTTCCTTGGCAAATGTTTCTTTTACTTTTGCAGGATCCAAACTGGGTCAGTCACTGGGACCAGAGGCTTTATCTTCTGAGCTTTCAGATTCATGCTGGAGCCAACTTCTCTCTAGCAAAGTGTGTGCTCTGGATTATTCTCTGTGTGGTATTTATAGGGTGCCTATCATGTGTGGCTTTTAGATGTTGATTCGGATATTGATAGCTGGCTATTAAGTCATTGGCTGTCCTTTTGTTTGGGCTGCCAAACCCTGGCCTCCTAAGTACTTGATAAGCTGGTGATAAATCAGAACTCCTGTTGACTGATGAGGCGCCTGTTTCCCAGGCTTCAAAGTTCTACATTTAGGCAAGAAAAACCAAATGCACAGGTATAGTATAGGGGGTACCTTGCTCAATAGTAGCAACTGTGAGAGGGACCTCGGAGTCCTAGTGGACAATCACTTAAATATGAGCCAGCAGTGTGCTGCAGCTGCCAAAAAGGCCAACACAGTGCTGGGCTGCATTAACAGAGGGATAGAATCAAGATCACATGAAGTGTTAATACCACTTTAAAATGCCTTGGTAAGGCCACACTTGGAATACTGCATCCAGTTTTGGTCACCACAATGTAAAAAAGATGCTGAGACTCTAGAAAGAGTACAGAGAAGAGCAAAAAAGATGATTAGGGGACTGGAGGCTAAAGCATATAAGGAAAGGCTGCTGGAATTGGGTATGTCTAGTTTAATGAAGAGAAGGACGAGGGGGGACATGATAGCAGTGTTCCAATATCTCAGGGGCTGCCACAAAGAAGAGGGAGTCAAGCTATTCTCCAAAGCACCTGAAGGCAGGATGAGAAGCAATGGATGGAAATAATCAAGGAGAGATCTAGCCTAAAACTAAGGAGAAACTTCCTGACAGTTAGAACAATTAACCAGTGGAACAACCTGCCTCCAGAAGCGGTGAATGCTCCAACACTGGAAGTTTTTAAGAAGAGACTGGACAGCCATTTGTCTGAAATGGTATAGGGTTTCCTGCCTGAGCAGGGGGTTGGACTAGATGACCTCCAAGATCCCTTCCAACTTTATTATTATTA
>NW_015402290.1:0-3925 GCF_001527695.2 Protobothrops mucrosquamatus
TTTAACCTGAAAACCTAGCAATATGAAGGAGTATGAATGAAGCATAAATTATTAAATGTTAAAAGGTGATTGAGAAATTCAGGGCCATCAAGGGCAACGTGCTCTAAATACTAAGTTGTTTGGCAACCTGAGTAGAGTTCAATATTGCCGTCATATTCCACCTGTAAACATATCTCAGCCGTCTGGTCAGCAACTATGGAGAAAAAAACTATTCGCTAACTAATGTTTGTTTATTTTATAAATTATGACTTTCCTTATGTTCAAAAGGTGACATATACTTTATTTATTTCAAATGTTTATATATCACCCTTAGAATCTCTGGCTGCCCTTTGAAGATTCAGTGAAAACATCCATAAAAGCAATACCAAAAGCATGACATATAACTCAAACAGTAGCATGAAAAAAACTGCATATTTTGAAACTCCTCCAAATCTGTAATAAGAAGGTGAGAGTTTGCTTGTATTCTAGCAGCAATTTATTCCATAATAGGTAGCCTGCCACAGAGAAAGTTGAATGGACTATAGACATCAAATATATCCATGATAATCTAAGAGTGTGGGAGAGATTATATGGAAGTAGATTGTCCTCCAGGACTAATCTCTCTCTGTCCCACATACAAATGCACATACATAGAAAGAGAGAGGGGGGAGGGAGGGAGAGGAGGGAGGAAGGGGGAGGGAGGGAGAGAGGGAGGGAGAGAGAGAGAGGGAGAGAGAGAGAGAATCTTTAATTAGATTTGGGAGCCAACCTGCAATCAATGAAGCTGTTTCAGTATGGAGGATAATGAAAGATCTTACATTTGTCACTTATGATGTTACATTCTTGTCTAGCTATAGGTTTTAAACTCTCTTCAAGGGTCACTTAAGGAAGAGAACTCTAGAACAATTCAGATTTGCTACATAAGTCACTGAAACCAAGTCACATAAAGATGGCTTTCATATCACAAAGATCATTTGGTTATGGTATATTAGTGCTGAATTCAGATCTCCAAGGCTGTAAATCTGCTCTTTAAGGGAGAGTGTGTCCCTAGCCAGAATTGGTATAATTCCACCATACTGGAATCAGTAGCAACTCTGCCTTCTCTGAGGTTAGCTTCAGTTTATTCCTTTACATTTAGACTTTTATAGCCTGGATGTATCCAGAGTCTCAAAAATAAGAGATTTACAACTGATCATCCTCATAATATTTTATTTAATATATTGAATTCAATTTAGGTGTTGCCTGATACCAAACAGACATTGGGTGGTTCATAATAAAATAAACACCCATCTTAACCTAGGACCAGGAAGAACAATGAAGCCTTCAAGGCATTATGAAACACCGATACTTCCAGCTGTAACTTATATTTAGAAGAGGCTTCACATAGATATTTAAACCAAGAAAGGCAAAGATCTTCAGACCAGAGAGGATCAAGACAATCCTTTTCACCTATGAGCTCCTAGTGACACTTGCTTTTTCTCCAGTAAATAGATATTGGTCAACAATAGTTAAAATTTTATTGGATCCAAAGATGCCTTACTTCTGAAGCAAGGGCCTTCCACATTACTGCATCCTTTAAGATCACATGATACTCCATCTGCAAGAAGGAAATATTTCTGATCAGTTATAATTGGCAGGACGGAGATCCTAGAAGCCATTATAAACTCAGTTTAGGAATGAATGATCCTTTGTAAGCCAAACCCAGCCAAGCCAATAAAAATAGCACTCTCTCTCTCAGAAATGTGAAGATTTTTAATCATACATTTTGTTGTTTTCAGTCATTCTGTCACTTCCAGCTCCTCATGACTCATAGGGCATCAGTTTGCCAGGATTGTCAGTAATAGTTTCTTTGTTTTTTGTAAGCTTATGTCACCAGTGAAACTATCTAGCCACATTATTTTCTGTCAGCTTCTTTTTGATTGCCTTTTATTTTGCCCAGGGTCTTCCTCATTACCCTCCCCTTTGTATTATGCTTCCAGAATATTTATGCTTTAGCTTCATCATTAATGTTGCAAGTGAGTAGACTAGTTTTACTTCATAGAAACTTGTTCTTGCAGTCAACCATTCTCAACCATTTTATCTAGCATAATTCCAAGGCATCTATTCTTCTTTGCTCAGTCTTTCCAGTAGTCCACTTTCATGGCCATAAGTTACAATGTGGAAAACCATGACCTCGACCTTGTCAATAGAATGTCTCTACGCTGTAATGTTTTATACAGTACATAGTTTTTCTCCAAATAGTGGATATATCTTTATTTTATGGCTACAAGCACCATCCTTGTGAATGTTTGATGCTGGGAAGTATACCATTCTTCAGCATTTCTAAGTTTAGTGTTGTTATTCCCAGCAATTTTTTAATTCCAAATTCTTTTTTTTCCTAATTTATCATTTTGCATACACATTACATTAATAAGGTGGCAATATAGAGGTGTCCAAGGGGAGATGAACAATTCAGTTGCAACTGAATAAAACCATAGCCTTTTTTAAACATATGTTTGCAATTTATATGATGCATGGATGCACATTAAAAAGAGGTGGGATTTTGATTGCTCAGCATGCCCATCATTTTGACACTGTTGATTTCTTCTTCAGTTGCCTGAGTATATACTTTAGGTGTGCTCCTTTCACTATTAGTTCCTCTTTATTGTGTTCTAACTATTGCTTCATTAAAATTCTTAGATTGTATAAATTCTTTAATACACAGATGCTATGCCCTAGTGCATTCATGTTTTTAGCAGCTATACACAAATCATTGTGATCTACACAGTCAAAGCCGTGTAACAAAGTAACTGCTGATAATATTGACTTTGAAGTTGCCCTTTACCCTGATAGTGACTATTTACTACTATTCAGAGTGCTTGATTCTAACACTCATCTGTGTGCACAATTTCAAAATGATTTGGTTGGGTAAACGCAGGCTTCCATCTTCAAAATTAAGTGATTCAAGATGATTATCAAGGCAGCCTTACAACTTTGATTTTCACCTAAAATACCACTATATTAACAATCCATTAAGCTAGCAAGGGATACTTGTGAAGCACTACATGATTATCACCTCTCGTTGAAGCGTATGTTAGACAATTCTAAATATAACTCCACTTTTGAACAAAGAATTTCATCTTTTTTTAAAAAAGTTCAAAAACATGTTTTAACAAAGAATATGCTCCAGCTAAACCTAACCTATTGAATCCACTCAAAATAGCCAAATGTCACAGTGGCCATAGCTTCTATCACATTTTTTGCTTTGGAAGCAGAATAGAAAACACTCCTAAGAAAGAACAAATTGACTGTGAAAGATTACTGCAAGCAGCCCAAGAGAGCAATTCTGCTGTTGTTTGGCACTTACTTAATGACAATGCCCCCAGACAGTGTTTGGTCCAAGGAGTTTGATCACCTCTGTGGCTAGGGTTAATATCACCTAAAGATTAGGTTCCCAAGCAGCTTTCAAAGGATCCTCTTCCTGGGTATCCATCTATTTTTTTATATTTCTAAGCACATCTCCTCATTAGAAAATGAGAAAGCTACTGGTGATGATTAAATCATACAAAACCTTTAACATCATACTCAGCATGGTAGTTCCTTGTATTTGCCTCACTATTCACCCACACAGATAAATCAATCCAGATGATTGGAAACACTCTATAAGTATCCCAATCTTAATGGGATACTATAGGGCTAGGCAACAGGTCTAATCCAGCTAACTAGCAGCCAATCAGTTTTTCCAAGTGTAATATGCAAGTGATATGTCAGGCATATTTATTTAAAGATGATAGATTAGTGTAGATGGTTCAATAAATGATCCTAGTTGTGGAACAAAATAGCTTTAACTTAGGCTTTTGAATTTTTGATCAAAGCATCTCTTCAACATCTGGCTGAAAAATATTCTAGCGCTCGCTAAGGGATCCTTTATACTGCCTTCCTTGACATTAAGACAGGTTTTGGTTCA
>NW_015402291.1:0-3924 GCF_001527695.2 Protobothrops mucrosquamatus
AGAGAGAGAGAGAGAGAGAGAGAGAGAGAGAGAGAGAGAGAGAGAGAGAGAGAGAGAGAGAGAGAATTGACAAGAAGGATCTGGAGTTCAAAAACAAAATGCCTTTATCTTTTTTTGCCAGGCTTCGACGATAATAATGGCAGCATTTGCAACCCCCCCCCCTCAATTCCCTTTCAAATGAGGCATCAGTTGGGGGAAGGGAGAACACCAGCAGAGGTAGTGGAAATACGTACATGGACCAGCTGCACATTTGCACAAGATACACACACACACACACAGGACGGTGGTGCCCTGAAATCTAATTGGAGCATATGTTGGTGGGAGGGGGCCAGAAATGCACTGGTAATAATGGACCGTGGGACTCAAGTGTGGACCGTGGAAACCAAAACGGATTGCATAGGATGACAGGAGAGATAAATGATTCTCTTCTCTGAGTATACACTACTTAAGCCTTGCTAAACATAGGAAGAGCAGTTGCAGGAACTGGGTATGTCCAGTCTAGTGAAAAGGAGTAGAGGAGATGTGATAGCAGTCTTCCACTATTTAATAATAATAATAATAATAATAATAATAATAATAATAATAATAATGATGATGATGATGATGATGATGATGATGATGATGATGATGATGATGATGATGATGATTGTTGTGTCCTGAGCCTGCAAGATGCAGGCTCGGGACGTTGCAAGAGTCCCGGACAATTGCAGAAGCTGCCCGGGACCAGACTGAGCGGCGCCGGCCTTGTGCGCATGCGCAAGGCGGGAAAAGCCCGCCTCATGATTGGTTGAACTTGCCCGGGGATCAGAGGGTATAAATAGAGGCCTGCGTGCCTCTGCTCTCGTTGTTCGTAGAATGGAGCAAACAATAAAGACTTGTTGGAGATGCTTCGTCTCAAGCGCCATTATTCCCAGGACTTAACAATGATGATGTTGGAGGGGACCTTGGAGGTCATCTAGTCCAACCCCCTGCTCAGGCAGGAAACCGTATACCATGTCAGACAAATGGCTGTCCAGTCTCTTCTTAAAAACTTCCAGTGTTGGAGCATTCACCGCTTCTGGAGGCAGGTTGTTCCACTGATTAATTGTTCTAACTGTCAGGAAGTTTCTCCTTAGTTCCAGGTTGCTTCTCTCCTTGATTAGTTTCCATCCGTTGCTTCTTGTCCTGCCTTCAGGCGCTTTGGAGAATAGCTTGACTCCCTCTTCTTTGTGGCAGCCCCTGAGATATTGGAACACTGCTATCATGCCCCCCCTTGTCCTTCTCTTCATTAAACTAGACAGACCCAATTCCAGCAACTGTTCCTTGTATGCTTTTAGCCTCCAGTCCCCTAATCATCTTTGTTGCTCTTCTCTGTACTCTTTCTAGAGTCTCAGCATCTTTTTTACATCGTGGTGACCAAAACTGGGTGCAGTATTCCAAGTGTGGCCTTACCAAGGCCTTGTAAAATGGTATTAATACTTCATGTGATCTTGATTCTATCCCTCTATTAATGCAGCCTAGCATTAGCAGCCTAGCACTGAGGGGCTCATCTCCGTTTTTTAGCTGAGGGAGCCAGCGTTTCCATGGTCCTATTCCTATTCCTATTCCAGTGATGGCGAACCTTTTAGAAACTGAGTGCCCAAAAACTGGCCCCACCCCCGCTTCACTCCTTTCCCCGCCCCTGCCCCACCCCCACCCTGTCTCCCACCCCACCTGCCCGCAGGGCCACTCACTGCCTCCAGGGCCCACCGCAGATCTCCCAGGCAGCCCAGCAGCGCCATGGTGGCCACGCCCTCTGCCCGCGCCCCGCAGCATCAACTGTGCGTGATGGGGCGTGAGGATAGAGTCTTGTCTACGCTGCCTGGCTGCCATGTCCTTGGCTGCGCTGCTCCGTGTGGACCATGCTCGGGGGTGACTCTCCTCCAGGGGGGCTGCTGGTGAGGAGGGGGTCATGGGGGGAGGCGAGGCTGGGGCAACGGCACGTGTGCCCACAGAGAGGGCTCTGAGTGCCGCCTCTGGCACCCGTGCCATAGGTTCGCCACCACTGCTCAAAGCAGTTGTCTCTTTCCCTGGAAGTTCCCAGTACTTTTTTTGCCTTCAAATCTGAAGCACATGTCCGCCCTAATGTGCAGTGATGAAAAGAAGGTCAGATTACATAGTTTGCATTTGCGTCTCCAGCATCAAGACAATTGCAATCAATCCTTGGGTTTCCAGTATGCCCAAAACATATTTTTCCTGCGTAATTAACTTACAATTAATTGAGGTTAATTGGGGTTAATTAACTTATATTATTTGGGGTTAATTAACTTATAGAGGTTAATAAATTTAAGGTTCTTGGTTAGGGCTTGAATTATTAAGTTTCCACTTAATTAGATTCCAGATTATGAATCTAATTGCAGATTACTCAAACATAACAACAACAACAACAACAACAACAACAACAACAATAATAATATAATGTATTCATGAATGGTACATCTGAAATAAATTGCTGGAGTCCTACTGAAAACCTGAATGTCCTTTTGCAATCTTCGTTTGAATGTCTTAATTAGTCTGAAGTTTTAACTTTTATTTGTTGCAGCTAATTCGCCTCAGCAGAGCGAACTTGTTTGGTTCTCCCTGCAGAGACCTTGAAACAGGATATATTTTCAAACAGATTGTGACCTTTAATCATGGCGTCATGGCTATCATCTTGACTTTTTGTTTTGTCTGCCTCCCTTTCAGTTTTAAGATCAAAAGAAACCAACTTTCGGGGACTTCCGGTGGCAGGCGACCTCGTCGGACGCAGCCGCTGCTGCCTCCCGCCTGTTTCAGCGTAAAAGCCATTTTGACAGCTAGCATCAGCTGTCAAACGGCTTGATACCCTTCCCTTGGACATAAGGGGATAGGTGAGCTGCCCGGGGTAGGAGTTGAGTTCCCGAGTCGTCCCATGTGGACGATGTAGGTGAGAACTCCTCCGGAGCCCCGTGGTTTCTCCGCGATCCAGGACGCCTTCGCCTTTGCGAAGCTAGAAGCCGCCGTCACTGCTGCAACTTAAAGTGAACTGTGAGTTTTTTCTGTAAGCAGACGAACCGACCCTGGAAGTTTGCTTTTTATCTTGGACTTTACTCTAACTTGGATAATAAGTTCTTCCCTATACTTGAGGTGGATTGAGGGAAAGTGAACTTAAAATGGCAATGGATTGATACTTTTCAGCAAGAAGTGAAAGTGATTTCCGGTTTGGAACTTTTGTTACTTTTAACCGGCGTATTATCTGCTTTGGACGAATTGCTTATAAGACTTCTTTATAACTGGAAACTTATTGCTAATATGGCTTCGAGAAAAACTGTGCCTTCAACTTTAAAATCGACTACATCTCCGATGTCCCAGACACCGCAACCAACTTCTAAAATTTCCCACCCGCCACCTGCGCCATCTTCTTCACCTCCACCGCCCTCTGGTAGAGAGCTGCAGGACTTGATGTCTGCAACTATTAAACAAATGACTGAGATGTTTCAAGCGATGGATGTCAAAATGCAAAATAGATTCGATCAATTATCACAACAACAACTGGATTTATCACAACAACAACAAGACCTATCACAGAAACATGAGGATTTTTGTTTGAATGTGGCAACTGCTTTTAAAGGTTTGGCTGACTATGTAGACGCGGTGGCAGAGAGGGTGGAAGAGAATGAACAAAGAGCAGAAGCAAGTGACCATAGACTTGAACTTGTAGAGGAGAGTCTGGAAAATGTTAAGGGTGATGTGGGAAGTTAACCCAGAGAAGGAAATATTAAAAAGGCAGGAAAAAATATTGTTCACCAAAAGGATTTTTAAAAGCATTTTTTGAAAAGCAGAAACCAAACCTGGCCTCATCTCTTTGCCCAGGGCAGTAGTTAGTCTTATACATATGCAGATGTGGAACCATCAGGAAGTTTGGAGCCAGGGATCTCAAGACAAAAG
>NW_015402292.1:0-3923 GCF_001527695.2 Protobothrops mucrosquamatus
GATCCAGGGGGTCTCTGGCAGGTGGGGCGGTGGGCAGGAGGCTCGTCCTGCAGGATAAGGCGAGGCAAGGTGAGGCACGGTGGCGGTGCCATTGTCACAGGGCAAGGCGAGGCAGGGGCCAGGGCGGCTGCTGCCTGACACCATCAGCCCCCGCACAAGGAGGCCAGCGAGCGCATGGGTGCTGGGATGCATCTGGCCACGTGGGACCTCGGCGAGTTAGCGGGCAGCTGGTTGATGAGGGACGGCTGCCATCTCCGGGGCATGGCATGTGTGCCCACAGAGAGGGCTCTGAGTGCCACCTCTGGCACGCGTGCCATAGGTTTGCCACCACTGGACTAGAAGACCTCCAAGGTCCTTTCCAACTCTATTATTCTGTTAAACACTTAATTACAGAGGGGCTCTTGACTAGCGGAGTGAAGAGAACCATCACCATCACAAAACGTTCATAGCTATTGCTAATACAGACTGTAGGGAACATAATAGGAACTTCTCAAATAATATTATAAAGTTTTGCAGGTGTTACCTTGCAGTATTCATTTGCAAGATGATAGCTATGGATTAAAACACATTAAAACAACACATTCCCATTGTGGAAATTGGCAGACCTTGCACTAAAACAATAAATTGTAAGCAGAGCAATGGAAGAGCAAGACAGCAGATTGCACCGTACCCATTAATTTGCTCTGTTTGAATTTGTGCTTTCAGAAATATTTGTTACAAGGCTCTTGCTGTTAGGAATCGTTAATTGTCTAAGAACACAGGTGACAAAGCAGCCGACAAACAATTTTCTATCACTCTTGGGAAAACTCTTGTGCAAAAGAGGGCAGGATGCGCTGGTTTGAACACTCAAAAGACAAAGCACAACAATTTATTTAATATGAGCATGATTATAATTATTTTACTGCTAAAGGTAAAATCTCGAATTAGGCTCCTGGTGACAACATGGATACATCCATGGTTGTTTGGGGCAAAGCAAAAATCTTTGTCCTCTTCCAAGATGCTTTTTCAACTTCCTAATATAGATGGAAGCTGAAGGATTTCTGATGGCCTTCTGTCTAGATCAGAGGTCTCCAACCTTGGCAACTTTAGGACTTGTGGACTTCAACTCCCAGAATTCCTCAGCCAGCCATGAAGCCCACAAGTGTAAAGTTACCAAGGTTGGAGACCCATAATCTAGGTCACTGACCCTACTTCACTTTGCCAGAGATAAGCTAAGTTTGGTAGATAGCACCACCTCTCTTTGATCATGTTTATAGAGTTACAAGATTTCTGATATATATCTTTTTATACATGAACACTGACATGTATACTTTACTAGCTCACCCTGGTCATGTTGCTTCCGGGTTGAGTGACCATCTCAGTGATGTGCGTGCAAGTAGTCCTTGACTTACGACGAGTCACTTAATGATCATTTGAAGTTACAATAGACCTCTCCAGGGCTATTTTGAAACTGCACCCTGCTTCAAAATGCATGTGACTACATTTTGGGTGCTTGGCACTTGGGCTCAGCTTTGTGCTGTTTGCAGTGCCGCACAATCACATGACTGTGCTTTGCAGCTTTTTTTTTTTTTGCCAGTTTCCAGTGTTTATGTCCAATTTCCAGCAAAAATGTCCATCGGATAAAATGGATTCGCTTAATAATTGCAGTGTTCGCTTAAGGATTGGAGTGTTCATTTAACAACTGCTGCAAAAAATGTCAAAAATATCAGGTCCAGTCAAGTGATGCCTTGACTTAAGACCATAATGACTTACAATTATATTTCCAGGTTCAATTATGATCGCAAGCAGAGGACTATCTATAAATATGTATTTATAATTCCCTGCAAAGATGATCCAATTTGCTCCTACAGTTGATATGAGAACAGCAAAGATCTTACCTGTGCTTTTTTCCTCTGTTCACATAGGTTGGAAAAAATAAAAGAAAAACCACAATAAAACAGAATAATTTATATAATTGAAAGACAATTTACCTGGTCAAGGTCAGGTTACCAGTATAAATCCTTCTGGGTTCAGAAAACTAGTATTTTGAAAGGTTTCTTTGGAATACATATGTTGTCTTGGGGGTAATCTGTATTCAAAGCAAATCAAAGGGTAAATTTATTCCTGCAAAGAATTAAACTGGCTGGTCAACAAAAATCAGGATTTACACATCATGGTAAATCCTGGCTTGTTGATTTAAGATAATTAGCAAGGCTGCATCATAGAATGTGGTTTATTGACCACAATGGCTGGGTTTTAGACCAGACATGTCAAACTTGCAAAGTCATGTGACATCGCGCAACGTATCGGAGCTTTTTCCCCATTGCTGGGAATGGGGCGGGCATGGTTTCCTCATGACGTGTCCAGCCCGCGGGCCGGCAGTTTGACACCCTGGTTTAGACAATACACTAGATATCAAACAAACCCATAATTTGGCTTAATGTGATGTCTGGACCTAGCCTTATATATACAGTAAGTAGAGTATAAGGAAAAGTTTGTATGATTAAGTACAAAGCGCATGAAAATATACATTCAATATTGAAAAATTCAAAACTCATCTGCCTATCCCTTCACTCTCCCAGTCTTGCTTTCTCCATGAAGATATTCCTTACACCTAAGGACCTTCATCTGGCTACTTTGTGAACTTTTCTATCTACTGTCTAGCTGCCCATCTACTCAAAAAATACAACCACTCTTTGCAACTTAATAGTGTACAAAATCTTGGAGTGAAATGTAAAGCAAGACCAGTTTTAAATGAGGATGCTTAAGAGTATAATTAGGAGAGTGGAGACTAAGACATATGAAGGAACTGGGAATATCTAGTCTAAGAAAGAGAAGGACAAGGGGTGACATGATAGCAGTCTTGCAATATCTAAGGGGCTATCGGAAAAAAGAGGGAGTCAACCTATTCTCCAAAGCACCTGAAGGCAGGACAAGAAATAATGGATGGAAATTTATCCAGGAGAGATCCAACCTAGGAGAAACTGCCAGACAGGGAGAACAATTAATCAATGGAACAGCTTGCCTCCAAAAGTTGTGAGTGCTCCATCACTGAGCACTCAAAGGAGACTTGAAAGCCATTTGTAAGCAATCAACCAATTGAATAGCTTGCCTTAAGAGGTTGTGGGTGCTCCATCACTGGAGGCTTTCAAAGAGACTGGACAACCATTTGTCTGAAATGGTATAGGATCTCCTGCTGGAGCAGGGGGCTGGACTAGAAGATCTCCGAGGTCCCTTCCAACTGTGTTCTATGTTCCATTTATCTGAAATGGTATAGGCTCTCCATGCTTGAGCAGATAATTGGACTAGAAGATCTCCAAGGTCCCTTCCAACTGTGTTATTCTGTTATTACTAAGTGGCACAGAGACATTCTCTTCACCAGTAGGTTTATCACTTATTCCTTTAAGCCAGCTATTATTATTTTTTTTGAGAAAAGAAAATCAAATGCTGAAACACGACCCTTTAAAAACTATTTTGAAAAGTTGAGTTTACCTTTGGCCTACATGAAAATGTAAATTTTCAAACCATCAGTGAGTCATCTTTTTAAATGCTACCCAAAGTCATGTGAAAAAGGAGAGAAAAGCAAGGTCAATCTCCACTTGATAATTTAAAGTCAAAAGCCCAAACAGACCCATATATTGCAATCTTTTCCAACAAAACGTGTTCCAGTTTTGTTAGACTTCAGTTTCTGTGAATCTCGGTCACATTGCTTTTTGAGATGATGAGAAATAAGTCTTTTTTTTTAAAATTAAAAAAACTGCAAAAAATAATTTGAGCAACACCTAGATATGGATGATGATTTTGTGGCTTTACAACTGTTGCTGAAGAATTTTCAGTATTAGCTGTGCAGACTAGGACCTCCAGGAACTGCAGATCAGCAATAGCTGAAGAGCTTATTTCTTTATTCTTATTCTAGGTTTAGAAAATTAGAAATAGGTTAATGC
>NW_015402293.1:0-3923 GCF_001527695.2 Protobothrops mucrosquamatus
TTGGATAGCTGTCAAGGCTTCTTTGATAGGCACTTGGGTGAAGAGGGATGTGACATCGAAGCTCACGAGTAGGTCGCTGGGTTGTAGGTTTTGTTTCTTTATTGTTTCTATGAAGTGGAGTGAGTTTTGTACGTGTGAGGAGATGGATTCTGTGTAGGGCTGAAGTTGTTTGGCGAGAAATTTGGCAAGATTCTGTAGAAGTGAGCCAATGGAGCTGACTATGGGTCTGCATATATATGCATGTAATTGCAATGCAGAATCTGGACTAAAGATACTTTTAACCTTGAATTTTACTTGTCTTACATTGAATGTGAAGAATCCAGAAGTAATTTTCCATATGTCGTTGGAGTTAAAAGAAAGATATCAATAAATGCATCTTCTCTGTGTTTGTACATGTAGTATATAGGCCTGCTAGCTTACCATTGGCTCCAAAGTCTTTTCTACTGTGCGTAATAACAGTACTCAATAAATAATAGGACATGCTCTTTTTTTTTTTTTTTTGCAATTTCCAGTGCTGTCTCGTTTCTCTGAAGTTTAATTTTATTTGTCTTGCAGAAGGGATTGTAAGAATCTCGAATGTATTTTTCAATCCATGCAGGTATTTGTGAATGTTCTTATGATTGCCTTTAATGATGCTATGAGATGCCATTGATGTCAGACCTCATTTTAATGAACATGTGTGATATTATGGGATGCAAATATGTAACATGTTTGACTACATGTAACTGATTTCCTACGCAAAGCGGACTATTATCCTGCCCAATCAACTTTCCTCTTGCATGTTCTTTGTTAACTATAAAAAGGAATGTAAGATGAGTCTCAGGGTTCTCCATTTTCATAGGGAGAACTTTTATCAGGATACCGTAATAAATTGCTTTTAAATGATCTTCTGACTCGTTCGCTTATTGGGAAGATAAAACCGAGGCAAGAAGCCTGTCAGGCATGTGACACAAAGATTTAGCATACCATCTTAAGATGGACTGCTTCTTTTTTTCACCTACTAACACACTGAAGGAATACAATATATATACTGTATGTATTAATTAACGTCAAGAGAGATGCATTTTTTAAACTGAAAAGGTTAAAAGGTCATAAAAGGTCTTCTTCTAAGTGGATGGTTTCTAAATTTACCTATCCTTACTGTGGGGTTCTTTCCGTTACATTAACATTTTTATCTGATATAATTTGGACACCATGGTTTTTGAGGGCAGAAGAGGTGAGGGAATCAAACCATAGAATTTATCTGACCAGTAAATTTAAATTCGCCTGACAATAAAATAGGACAAGCTTACTTTATTTTTGTTTTAATTAGGAAATTAAAGTCCTGTCTGCAAGTCCCCTAGAGCAAGTAATTAAAAAAAAGTATCATTTATATAGGAAAATTCAAAATAGCGCAGGCAAGCTCAAAATTGAAAAAAATGTATATTTATACATTATACACCTGCAAACTGGAAATGGGGGCTCACTGGTCATTGGACCTAAGATTCCTGAACTTTTAAGACCTTGTTTAAAAAGTTGCTTTACTCCTATAATTTGTGTCTCCTAATCGTATGCATTAAGAAAAACATCTCCCTCCATTTACTTATATTATTAAATATTTTTAGTTATCAGGTATCTTCTACGTGAATGACTTTTTTTTAATAGAGAGAAAGATAGTTAGGTTTGTTTGAATGTCCTTCAGGAAACTACCTGCTGCTTGGGGGAAAAAAAAGTTTTCTAACTTTGTAAAAAACAGGAAGTGCTCATTAAAATAAAACTCTTCCTCCAGGAAATTTGCAGCAACATAAAGATAGCATAGTTAACAATAACATTCCAGTGGTACCTTTGTTACAAATACCATTTTAAAAGGAAGGAAATTCTTTTTGCAGCTTTACGCCTTCTAGAATCCCATCCCTGATGTGGAATCTGTAAATCTACAGAGCATTTCTTAACGATCCATCTAAATGTGTGGCACAATATCCCCTTAATTGGACTTTTCCATCTGGTGAGGTTTACATAAAGAGAATATGAAACCTCTTCCTGATTCTGGCTTAGTGCCTCACTTTGCATCTTTTGCAAAAGTATCCAACAGAGAACTGCCAGAATTCTGGATTTAGTGGTTTAATCTCCCTTGATCTGAAAATGCTGCTTAGCTTCCTTCACTTGCACACGGCCTCCTCCTCCTCTCTCTGCATTGAGGCAGTAAGTTCCACTAGCCTTCATGCTTCAGGGGTAATATTTAACTTTTAAAGTGGTCCATAGGCTTGGACCACTTTAAAAGTTAAATATTAATATCTATAGCAGTGATGGCGAACCTTTTAGAGACCGAGTGCCCAAACTGCAACCCAAAACCCACTTATGCATCGTTGGGTGCCGGGTGGGCGTGGCCCATTGGCTGGGTGTGGCCCATTGGGTGGGCGTGGCTGCGGTGGTAACAGCAGACTGGGTGGGACTAAAAAGTTCAATCAATCAATTCCAACTTTGCAAGATCTTTTTTTTTCTGTGAGAAGTTGAAATTGACTGATTGATTGAACCTTTTTTTTTTTTTTTGCACACGCCGGTGGAGGCCTAAAGCGAAAAGGTTTTATAAAATCCAGCTAAAGGCCTAGGACTGGGGCGACGGCGCACGTGCCCACAGAGAGGGCTCTGAGTGCCGCCTCTGGCACCCGTGCCATAGGTTCGCCACCACTGATCTATAGGATGTAGCTAACACCTGACCCATGTCCATCATTGCACAGGTATGTAAAAGAATGTTCTCTTTCCCGTGCCAAAAGAATTTAAATCCATGATCGCATAAATTTTACTTCTTACGTCCTCAGAGGCAATCAACAGGGTACTACAGAGTATTCATTCCAAGTTTTCAAAAAGACTTAAATTTTAATGGGCAGACATGTAAACATATAGTATGTAAAATTGTTATGGGTTTAACATTTTCCCCCCATTTGTTTCAAGATTAGTGCAGAATGTATCTAATACCAAGTTTAAATGTTAAAGGTTGTCATGTTTTATCATTGATAATTAAGGTTGCTAATTAGTAAATATATTCTGTGAGCATATTGAGCTACAGATGGCCAAGTTTCATTCCCTTATCAGATGAAATTTCAAGAATTAAGTATTTTTCAGATCTTGCTTGTCTGCCTGGGGTTTTCTTTTTGTAACTGGAATCAGTGTAATTTCCAAATATTGCTTAAAAATCATTCTATTTATTCTAAGAAAAAAATAGAAAAAAAATTGGCATATGAATATTAGTATTACTGTAATTTAATAAACCTCCCCTACTGCCTCCCATTTTTAGACCATTGCAGGTGTCACACAAAAGTGCTCACCAGGGGAGGATTAATTTATAAGAAACAAAAGTCATGTCCTCTTGATTCTGATCTACTTAGAATCTGACATCTTGTTTAAGACGGTTTAACTCGAGGTTGCAAGATTGGTTTAGGGTAGCTTACATCCAAGACTATTTCCTGTTGATTGCTTTTATTATACTATTTTGAGTATCATAAAGCAGGGGTGTCAAACTGCCAGCTGGCGGGCCGGATGCATCAGACGAAAGCCGCACCCACCCCAGCTCCAGCAAGGGGAAAGAAGTCACGATACGTCACGACACGTCACGCGACGCGGTGAGTTTGACACCCCTGTCATAAAGTATCATTTTAAGGTCTGGTTAGATTTCATGAATCATTTATACATTTTTAAACGTTAACTGCCATATACCAGGCTTTAAAACAGGGGTGTCAAACTCAATTTCATTGAGGGCCGCATCAGCATTACGGTTGCCCTTGGGGGGCCGGGTGGGTGTGGCCATAGTGGGTGTGGCCTACTGGGTGGGCATGGATGGAGTGGGTGTGGCCTACTGGGTGGGCATGGCCAGCTCTACATCGTTCGCGTCAAGGGGGCCTGTGGGGGCCTGGGCAGGAGTGGGACAGATCTGAGGGTCTCTGGCA
>NW_015402294.1:0-3922 GCF_001527695.2 Protobothrops mucrosquamatus
CCTTCCCCAATTGTTTAGCTTTTGCTAAGGCATAACACTGCAAGTTGTTTAAACCCCGCCAAGGTGATGTGTGTGCACCATGGGATTTGGCTTAGAGCAGGAATGGGCAGTTTCGGATCTGCAACCTTCAGAATGCAGTCCTCACATTGTACTAGGTAGGAGGATAAAACTAATGATATCTGGGGCGTGATTTTTTTTTGTGCGTGGGTTTTAGTCCTCAAGAAGTGAGTTGAATGAAGGGATTCAACCATACAGAAGCTTAATACACCTTGTTTGAACAATAAACCAAAACACTTGAATAAAAGGCTGAATATAAACAGGCTGACCTCCAGGGAGGGAGGGAGGGAGCGAGGAAGGAAGGAAGGAAGGAAGGAAGGAGGGAGGGAGGGAGGGAGGGAGGGAAGGAAGGAAGGAAGGAAGGAAGGAAGGAGGAAGGAAGGAAGGAAGGAAGGAAGGAAGGAAGGAAGGAAGGAAGGAAGGAAGGAGGACTCATTGTGAATCTTAAGTCTACTTGTCCTATCTGTTATCATTAGTTAGATCTTCTTTATATTTAATTTTAGTCCCATATTTCATAGTGCTTATTTTTATTCCTAGAGCTTGCAAATCCTTTGCATTTTGGGCTATTAGACTAATGTCATCAGCATAGCCCAGGTGTTTCTTCCACCAGTTTTAAAACCACACTCCTCCGCTTCCAATCCAGCTTTGGTTAATATATATTCAGCATATTGAAGAAATAAGGGGAGAAGGTTGCCTCACTCCTTTGCTAGCCTGGATCCAGTCTGTTTCACCATGTTCTGTCTGTATTGTGGCTTCCTGACCTGTATATAGGTTTCTCATAAGGACAATGAGATGCTCTGAGGGTCCCATTTTTCTAAGTGCTGCATTCCATAGCGTAACATGAGAAACACCATCTTTTTATAAGCGAAGAAACAAATACTGACTTCTTTGGGGCATTTTTTTTGTTTACCTAGCATGCATCAGCCATAACATCTGTACAGGTAGTCCTCGACTGACAACAGTTCATTTAGTGATGATTTGAAGTTACAACGTCACTGGAAAAAGTGACCATTTTTCACACTTACAATTGTTGCAGCATCCCCGTGGTCATGTGATCAAAATTCAGACGCTTGGCAAGTGGCTCATATTTATGACGATGGTAGTGTCCCCTGGGGTCATGTGATCCCCTTTTACGACCTTCTAACAAGCAAAGGCAATGGGGGAAGCCAGATTCACTTAACAACTGTGTTACTAACGTAACAACTACAGTGATTCACTTAACAACCGTGGCAAGAAAGGTCATAAAATGAGGCAAAAATCACTTAACAACTGTCTCACTTAGCAACGGAAATGTTGGGCTGGGTTGTGATCGTAAGCCGAGGACTACCTGTATGTAGAAACCTGCATAAGCCTAACTGAAACAGAAGAAGAAGAAGTGGATGTGAAGGGCTTATATAGCACAAAAGAAGTAGGGAAAACGTGTGGAGTGGAACATGGCTTCTGGAATCCTTTCAGACTCCTTCACCAGCAGGGGCCGCTCTATCTGTGCTTCTGTGGAATGAAGTAACATGTCACATAAGCCAGGGCTTTTCAACCTTTTCACCCATTGTACCACTTTTAGGATATGGCAATATCCGAGTACCACCAGTCGCCTAGCAAGGTGTCAAAAACTTGATGACCAAAAAAAAAAAAAGGAAAAAAGTGATAAAATACAGGTAGTCCTCGACTTACAACAGTTCGCTTAGTGACTGTTCGAAGTTACAATGGCACTGAAAAAAGTGCCCCCCAAGCCACAGCTGAGCAAGACACCTGCCTGCCCACCTGGCGGTGCTCTTCCTCCTGTCCGAGGTTTCCATTGTTGTGAGCATTTCTGTTGAGGATTGGCAGGGGGGGTGGAGTGGGGGGGAGTTTGGTTTTTATTCCCCCCCATCTGCTGGGTGGTTGCAGCAGGTTTTGGTCACTTCACATGACCCTGGGACACTGTGACTGTCATAAATATGAATCAGTTGCCAAGCATCTGAATGTAAATCACAAGACCCTGGAGATGCTGCAACATTCCAGCTGATCAGCGCTTCTTCTGGGCTCAGCAGAAGCGCCAGGATCAGCGCCTAGCTCCAATTGGAGCCTGGAGCTGATCCTGACGCTTCCGCTGAGCCCTGACAGCCCTGCAGCTCCAGCCATCTCTCGCTCAGGCTTGTGTGGTGCTGACACCGGTTCAGCTCATTCCCCTCCCCCACTACCACTTTTCTAGGATGTTCGCGTACCACCTGCCAGGTGCCAATGTACCCGTACCACTGGTTGAAAAGCCCTGACATACGCAACTTGGATTGTACACCAGGAAGCAGAAGGCAAGTGGCTTATGTTGGGCACTGGGTCACGTGACCAGGGGCACAAGGGAGGAAGCTTAGAATGGAGCAAGAGGCAGCATTTCGAGCCATTGTCCATCTGTCTCTCCCACAGAGATGCTCTGAGAAACTTTTTCTGGAGACCCCAAAGGTGCTTTTTCAAGAGGCAACTGGACTTCTTTGTGGGTTTTTTGAAGATGAGAAGCAAAGCGTCTTCAAAGAAAAACAAGAAAATCCAGTTGCCTCTTGAAAAAACACCTTTGGGACGACCATGACCTGGATGACTGAGAATCTCCATAGACATTTTTCTGGGTATTTTTTTTTTCCTCTGCAGCCCCCTGTCTGGATCTGGCCCATTTTCAAACTCAGATTTTCATTTGTCAGCTTCTCCCAAATGTATTCCTTACCAAAGTTATCCCTATTCCTTTTGGAGAGTTATAGACAGATAAAGTCCCAAGCCCCCTTATATAATTTCTTTCCAACATTCCATTGGAAAGAATAAAATGTGATACTCTTGAAAAATTAAAGCATCTAAGCATTTCATTTTATTTCCTACAATAGCTGCTCTACCTTCTGTCCTTTACTGCCATGGCCTTCAGCCCCCTAATCTTCCATAATGTTGTTCGACAGGGATTACTTAGAGTTTGGGGATTTCTAATGACAAACTCACAAAGTTCTATTGAGTACTAAATTCTCACAAAGTCATTAGTGCTATTTCTGGCCACAATGAGAGGCTGAGAAATGGCTGCTGGATGTTACGAGAGGGCAGTGCTAATGCCGCTATCAGCCCAAGAGTACACCTAATGTATCCTCAGACAATTTCCCAGAAAGGCTGAGGCTACAGTGGTCTTCCACCTCTATTCTGTTTAGAGAAATAATACTTTAGTAGAGAGCCAGCTTATTTTCACGTCATTTCCCCTGTCTCCATTGCCCCTCATTTTATTATCACTGTGGACAGACTTTCTTGCAAATTGTTTTTGCTTTGTTGTTTTGCGGGCCAATTTTGAGAAAGAAATTGTGGTTCCATAGATTTTACATTCCATAACACCTTCATTTATTTAGTTATATTTTATCATAGATGTTTTATTCTTTGTATTGATAGAAGCTGTAAAACTGCTGAGAATTTGTTTGATTGCAGCAGAGCTCAATCACATAAATGAATAAATAACTCTGCTAAAACCAGCATATATATTGGAACATAGAAATATAGCAAACTGACTTATACCAGATCACACTATCATCCATCTAGCTCTGTCAGTGACTATGCCTACTATAGAAGCAAACTTTGAGGAGTGACAGAGCACATAATTTGCCCCCGAGATTTCCCAAAGGAACAGCTGCATTGCACCCCCATTTTGGGACTGGACTGTAAGCCAATTGGTTATTATTATTATTATTATTATTATTATTATTATTACTTTAATTTATACCCCGCCCTTCTCCCGAGGGACTCAGGGCGGCTTACAGGTAAATAAAAACAGTACTATACAATAAATATCTAAAAGCCAAATTAAAATATATATTAAATGACCTGTATTAGATTTAAAATTATAAAATCCCTTTAAAATCCCTATAAAATC
>NW_015402295.1:0-3922 GCF_001527695.2 Protobothrops mucrosquamatus
TCTCTTTCTCTTTCCCTCTCTCTTTCCTCTCTTCTCTTTCTCTTTCCTCTCTTTCTCTTCCTTTCCTCTTTCCTTTCTTTCCTCTCCTCTTTCTCTTTCCTCTAACTTTCTCTTTCCTCTCTTTCTCTTTTCTTCTCTTTCTCTTTCCTCTCTTTCTTTCCTCTTTCTCTCTTTCCTTTCTTTCTCTCTTTCTTTCCTTTCTCTTTCCCTCTTTCCTCTCTTTCTCTTTCCTCTTTCCTCTATTTCTCTTCTCTTTCTCTCTTTCCTCTTTTTCTTTTTCTCTCTTTTCTCTTTTTCTTTTTTTCCTTTCTCTTCTCTTCCTCTCTTTCCTCTAACTTTCTCTCTCTCTTTCCCCTCTTTCTCTTTCCACTTTTTCTCTTTCCCTCTCTCCTCTTTCTCTCTCTCCCTCTCCCTCCAGGTTAGGAGAGAGAGAGAGAGAGAATGAAAGGCAGATGGCGCCGAACGGGCGGGGAGAGCAGGACGGAAGGTAGAAGCTCCCGGCCGCCCCCCCATTGCTTCTTCAGCCGAACAAGCAGGGAGGGGCAGGGAGGGGGAGCAGAACGGGAGGCAGCGGCTCCAGTGGCGGCGGCCCCATTGCATCCTCAGCCAAATGGGCAGGGAGGGGGAGCAGGACAGGAGGCAGCGGCTCTGGCGGCAGCCACTGCAGCATCGTCGGGGTCCCCGTCGCCGCCCCTGGCCTGGCCGCCGCCCCCGCCGCATCCTCAGCCACTTCGCCGTCTTAAGAGGAGGGCGCCAAGGCCGGGTGCACCATGGGCGGCCGCACCGGCAATGGGGAGTGCCGACGAGGGGGGGTCCCGATCGCCGCCAGCCCCGCTGCCCTCGCATCCCAAGGTCTCCTTCTCCTGCAGCAACGAGGGCAGCAGCGGCAGCTCCCTGAAAGTGCCCGAGGAAGGTGCCACCGATGGGGCCGAGGTGGGGCCGGGCGGCGGAGAGCCCTGCGGCAGCCAGGCGAGCTTCATGCCTGACTGCCGTCCGGCCCGGGCTGTGGAGACATGTGGCCGGTTCGGCTTCCCGGGGAGCGATGCTCCCGCTGGCTGCCGCACCAGCCATGACTGCCGCCCAGCACGGGGAGACATGTGGCTGGCTCGGCTGCCCAGGGAGCGGCCCAGGAAGCGATGCCCCAGCCGAGACTGGAACAAGTAAGCCAGGGGGGCGCACCACCTGCCCCGCAGCCACTTTGCGGCAGTGCTCCATGAACTCAGAGCCCCCTCCCTCCCCCCGGCACTGACCCTCTGTCTCCGGCTCTTCTGCTGCTTGGCGCCGGCTGGGCATCGGAGGGGCTGCTCTCGGGGCCGCGCTTTGCGGGAAGGCTGGCCCGCTCAGCGGAGGCTCGGGCAGGCCACTCCCAGCGGGGATCTTGGGGCTTCCCGCATGGCTCCCCAGCCACGTGCGCCTGGGACGGGGCCAGCCTGGAAAAGGGACTTCCTGGCCGCCCTTCTCCCAGAGGGTGGGGCACCCGGGCGCAGGGCCAATGAGGAGCCCTGCGAGGGGGCAAGTCCCATGAGAGAGAGAGAGAGAGAGAGAGAGAGAGAGAGAGAGAGACAGAAGTGCAAGTGCAAGTGCCTCTGTCTCTGTCTCTGTCTCTCTCTCTCATGGGACTTGCCGGAGGGCCGTGGGAGGGCCGCATTTACATAGAGCAGGGAGGGCTGTTCGAGGGCCGGATTAAACCGGGCCGCAGGCCGCAAATGGCCCGTGGGCCGGACTTTGGACATGTCTGGCGTAGGATATGGAAAAGGAGAAAATGTTGTAACTGTTGCTCATGTAAAGCAGATACAGTAACAACCTAATGATTTTAACATTGTTGTGATTGACTTGCAACATCTTTAATTCACAGAATTAAATTTATGTGGGAAAAATAAGATAAAATAAGTTTTAAATTATTTGTATTACCTTTGGTGATAATTCAGTTATTTTTTTCTTCCAGCGATAATTCAAACACATCACTCTACTATTCAAAAAGCAGTGAATAATACAGAAAAAGGAGTGGCATAATAACTGCCATGCAGGTAGTCTCTGATTTACAATCATAATTGGGACTGGAACTTCTATCACTGGACAATGTGATCATTACATGAGTTGTGCCTGAATGTACAACCTTTCCCCCCCCACAATCATTAAGTGAATTATATGGTCGTCAAATGAATCTTACTTAAACCATTGGCTTTGCTTGTCAAAAGCTGTCTGGGAAGGTCACAAATAGTGATCACACGAGGAGATTGCAAGTATAGTAAATACATGTCAGTTTCCAAGCACGCACATTGGAAAGACATGACTTCAGGGATACTGCAATAATTGTAAGTGGGAGAACTAGTCATAAGCTATTCTTTGTAGTGCTGTCATAACTTTGAACAGTCATCAAACAAACATTTGTAAGTTGAGGACTTAACTGTACTAATATTGTGCATTGGAATTGAATTGAACAGCTCACTGCAAATTTATCTTTGGAAAAAGTGAGGAAAACTTCTGCTCATAACCCTTTCCTTCTTCTCCTATTTCTTTCTCACTCAAGCTTTAAAAATAATCAGTTCAAAGATTAAAAAGATGAAGTACTTCAGGTTTTAATACCTAATTAGTGATAAAACCCTATCTGTATTAAGTGCAGCTTGCCAAGGAATCAGTTACAAATCCAACTTGACTTCCCAGGAGTCAAGCACTATTATTACATTGTATGTTTCTGAAATGTTCCCAATCAAGGCCATTTTTCAATGGAAAAATTGTATAAAGATCCATTGAACTATTATTCACTTAACAGGCTCTCTAAAAAGCAATAGAAAGATACAGAAAAAGGTGATCTGAACTTAGTAACTGAACTTGTAATTCCGTGGTATCAATTTATTTCAAATTATTCTGCAAAGTCATCAACAATTTACTGTACAAATAATTTAAAAAGGATGACTTTTTTATATGTCATTTCATTCAAGACTAATCATTTCAGTGGGATAAGTCCCTGCTGTTTTCTTGGCAAGGTTTTTTCAGAAGTTGCTTGTCATTTCCTTCTTTCTAGAGCAAAGAGAGTGACTGGCCTAAAGTTACCCAGCTGGTTTTATGCTTAAAGTGGGACTAAAATTCATAGTCTCTTGGTTTCCAGCCTGAAAACTTGTCTTCAAAAAGTCTTTCTACATTTTTTTGGGAAGGTATTTGTAATTGGATTGAAATATATTACCACCTCTGGTAGAAATCATAACATTATACAACTTTTGGCAAATACTGTAATTCTAATGCAATAGAATTAGAATATAAGAAGTGGTATAGTACCAAAATTAAACAGTTGATTCATATTTTTAGAAGTTCCCACTGGATCAATTATAGCAAAAACATTGGAAAACTAATATATAAGGAGTTTTAAATAAATGATATCTAAAACTCTGGGAAATAGCATTGTCTTCAAAAATAATAGGGCAATAAAAATATTGAATCCTTTGAATATGTAATATTCTACTCACATTATTTAGTCTCCATTTCTTAATTATAATAATGAAATAAATAGGCAAACAACTTCTGAAAAAACCTTGCCAAGAAAACAGCAGGGACAGCCATTTGTCCAAAGTGGTATAGGGTTTCCTGCCTGAGCAGGGGGTTGGACTAGATGACCTCCAAGGTCCCTTCCAACTTTATCATCATCATCATCATCATCATCATCATCATCATCATCATCATCATCATCATCATTATTATTATTATTATTATTATTATTATTATTAATAGATTACCCAGTTTACCTCTCCTATAGATGTGTATCTTTTGCATAGAACTATGGAATATGATTAAAATTATGTCATTCTATTTCAGGTTACAAATATATTTATGTGTAAAACCAGTGTGAATTTTGATGTTTCTTCTATATTATGTTCTAGATTTTTTTCTCTTCTTTATATACTTTTTGTCTGTTTAATGGAGTGGG
>NW_015402296.1:0-3921 GCF_001527695.2 Protobothrops mucrosquamatus
ATACCTAAAGAATGGAATAAGTCACATTACATTATCCATTGATTCCAGATGCACAGAGTGGAGGGGAGAAGATATTAATACAGCCAGAGATTTAGCAGGAAATAAATTCTGATTATTTAAAGTCATGAATGGTTTACAAAGAAGGAAAAGTATAATTTATTCAAATGGAATAGCCCAAACAAAATGTAAGACTGGAGAATATTTGAGGGTAATGTATACATATATTGAGATTCATTGAAAATGAACACAAGGGGCCAGATGAGAGATTTGGGTAAGAATACAAGAAAGGAGAAACAAGAAAAACATTATTGTGGCTCAAGCCAGCAGAATATCCATATAACACCAGAACTAACATAATTAATGGGATATCTATTGGAAAACAAACTCATCCAAAATTCCAAGGACCCAGTGGTCTTGGTGACTGCTTTGTTTTTGGAAAGTTGAAGAAGGTACAATACATGAAGATCAGTTCTTCTAGATTTGTTCTAAACCAATAAGAAACAGCTCATTAAGTAGCTAAAGTAGTGGGAATGTTGGGAGGGAATAACCATGTGATCTTGAATTTCAACATACTACAAAAAAGAAAGTGAAATGTAACATGAACATTAGATTTCAGATAAACCCATTTCAAATTAAATGGGATCCCATGCATAGAAGCTCTCAAGATAAAAGGAAAGCAGAAAGGCTAGGTACTTTAAAAATTAAGCTAATATTACACATGATTCCAATAAAAATGGAGGACAATTTTGACAACCATTACGGGAATCTAGGGGTTTTGCGTTTAATCTATCTAATAAATAAGGACATGCATAGGAAATGAAATCTGGGAGTAATCACCCAGGAAAGCATACTAGCAAGTGACAAAAAGAAAGTAGAAAGTAGAAAGGCTAAAATGCAAATGGAATTGTACTTTCCTTCACGAGGGATGTAATAAAATATTTTTTTTGTAATGTGAATAAAAAGAAAGAAAAACTCAGGTGACTTATGGATATTATGGGATTCCAGAATGAGGTTGGTTTTTTTAAAAAGAGGATTTGATAGTTTGGCTGAAGCTTTGATTGCAGTCTGGTATAAATGAATGTTAGAAGTCTTGGACTGAACATGAGTAAAAATCTGGGCACTCCATCACTGGAGATTTTTTAAAAAAGGTTCTCCTGCTTGAGCAGGGAGCTGGACTAGAAGACCTCCAAGTTTCTATTCTATTCTATTCTATTCTATTCTATTCTATTCTATCCTATTCTATTCTATTCTATTCTATTCTATTCTATTGTGTATATTTGCTACAGTGCGACAATAAGGACAGGAAAATTTCATTATTTTTGTGCTCTTATTGAACAGCTTTGTTTATGATGATCTGAATTTGTCTGAGTAGTAGGGACAAAACTCAGGAACATTTACAGCTGAAGAAATTTTATCCTTCTTGGTGAATAAAGTCACTTGGATCTACTCAAAGTTGGGCTCTTACTGGGCAAGTCCAGTTGAGTGCATAAGGCTTGTAGGGGTCAGGTCTGGATTGGGAGGTCCAGGTCCAAGTCCAGGGTTAATCGTGACAAGACTAAGTAGCTGTGGAGACTGTTCAAGTTGTTCTAGGAAACATGGGAAAAGAGTTTCATTTATTAACTCACAAACCTCCTAATGGTAAGAACAGTTAAACAATAGAGCAGATTGTTTCACATAATACTAGAGTATTTTATTAGAGAAGGTAATTAAACAGGGGCTAGCTGTATTCTCCCAGGCATGTTATGATAATGGGCAGAAGATGGAGTAGATGATCTTATATTTTATGATTCTATTCTTCAGAACTTTAAAGGGCAACAGAAATATATTTTTGAAAAAAAAGCCAATATTTTCCAGATTACAAATAATATTGTGCCTATACAAATTACTTGTTTAAGTCAGCCAGTAGAAGTCAAACACTATATATAAGTCTAATCACACTCAGCACAATCTTATCCTAATTCAAGGACAGAAACCTTCCTTTATTTCAGAGGATTGTATAGACAGAAGACAAGTTTTGGTAACATTGCTAAGATAAATTAAGGATATTTTTACCCCCTTAACTGGAATTATAGAAACTTGTCTCAGGGAGAATATGAACCATGGATTTCAATGTATTATTATATGAATTGTTAGTAATTCTGTGCAATTGAATAAATCATTATTTTTCCTCCTTTTCAGATGCGGTATGAACCTCTGTCACCTACCCGCTGTTCTTTAATGTCAAGGAAACCAAAATTTGAGCTGTGGTATTTGCTGTATGATAATTCTTTTCCTTGGGGAAATAAGAAAAAAATATTGACCCATTTCCTTTCTTCCAGGATTTAATTTATACAAAAGTTTCCTCGTTATAATATCATGCCTTCATTACATTTGTTATCATGGAAATTTGACAAATTTTAAATATCTCCTGCACTATTATTTTAATTGAATGATCATACCAGGAAAAACAGAGGGTTGAGAAAAAAGACTGAACGTTGAAGCAAAGGCCAGAGGTAATGATTCTATAGAAAAAAAAATAATAATCACATTTCTTATTTGAGTTTGACCACGTTGTTGTTAAAGGAGGAATAATATTGATTGTTTTCTGCACTCCTCTTTGTTTAATCCTTAACTATTTTATTTATTTTTATTAGTACATTATACTTCAGGGATCTGAGAAGTATCCCAATTAAATGAGTAATTCCATTTACTTACTTCAGCAAAAACTGATTGCCTTTTGGAAGGATAAGCATATTTTTCTCTCCATAGTCAAATAACTCAAAAATGATTTGCTCTTAAACATTGGTATATAGTTATTGAATTGCTCAACAATAAAGATATCACTAATCATTCTACTGAATAACATGAATACATGCAAATATGTACATAGGCATACACATTTGCCTCACATCCTCTCAGACCATTAGGGCACACCATACACTATATAAAGAAACATGTTTGGATTCAAGAAATGCCACTTTATTATTCTTAAAAGCACATCAGAGTTTCTCTTGACCCCATCTTATACCAAACAAAATCAAGTTAGGCTAATAAAGTTTCTTTTTCATGCTTTCCACTTTTCCAGGACTGTGACTATGCCTTCTCCCTTAATGGTTCTTCTATTCCAAGGTCATCTTTACACTACTTTACACAGCCATGATATTTGAGTAGGCAAGCAAATAAAATAAAACTCTTGTATATCATGTTTAATTTGGACAGTGTTTTCGCAGACTTGGAGATTTTTTTTCACTGCTCCAAAAGAACTGAGGCTGACGAAATGACAAGAGCAATAAACATAAATAGTGCTAAAGAGAGTTAGCAAGTTCTTCTTGGTTTCTGCTATTTGGAAAGCCCTTCTGTTCTGCATAGTTATATAAAAAAATGGTGGTGGGCATAGAGATTTACTATAGTTTGTCCTTTCATTTTCTTAGAAAAAACTGTGGAACTGTGGAACATAGGATTACCTTTTATCTGGCAATTGTGCCATATTATTTGGAAGCATGGAAATAAATCACAATACAATACCGACCTATTTGTGTGCTTACATGCATTCTAGCATATTTACAAGCATGAATGGTTTTGTGGCACTAATGCCACCATCATTGTGTCCAGTATCCATCCTTATACAAGATAATGGGAATTAAAGCATTATCAAAGAGGCCCAGCTTTATTAGGTATCAGTGCAAAACAATTAGTTGCTTAAATGCCAACTTTGTTAGTAGAAGATATAATATTTCATTTTTATTCATTTTATTCAATTTGTATCCCGCCCTTCTCCCGAAGGACTCAGGGCGGCTCACAACATTTTTTAAAACAGAAACAAACCCACAATCCCCGCCGAATAAAACCAATTAAAACCCAAATATTTTAAGTTGTGACATTTAAAATTTTCTAAAAATAAACCCGATTTAAAATCCACCCTAGGCCAGGCCCGCTTGCTGG
>NW_015402297.1:0-3920 GCF_001527695.2 Protobothrops mucrosquamatus
GTTTTTATCCGTAATGAGATGGCCTGGCTGCTAACCTCTTGAGAAGTCTCCTTTGAGCTCTTTCCATACTTGCACTTAACAAACACTTCCCAGTGGCATCTTTTTTTCTGTCCTGCTTCCATGATGATTCCTTTGTTCATTGCAAACAACAGGCTATGAATGAGACAATCTTCAGTTACCCTTAGCTGTATTGGCGTTAAACTTATTTTTTCTCATCCAATGGGCACTCAAGGTGTGCAAAGTCAATTAACTTTTGTCTCCCTTTACCTTGGAGGGATGTCAGGTCACTGTTAGGATTAGGGATGGAGACAAGAGAGGCAGGAAAAATGGGAAATAGGACAGCAAATGTCATGTTGATAGTTTTCTGCTGGGTCAAAGAAGGGTGGAAACCAGTGCAACACACCCATGGGAAAAGGCTGCAAATACACACCACCACATTCCCTCCTCTCTGTATGCTTTGCAATACTTGGAAACTTAGAAGTAAGACGCTTGAAGGTGTACAACTGTACTTCTTCATGTTGTGTACTTCTTCATGTTGTGGAGAGATTAGTATGTTTAGAATATGGATTCACATATAAGTGAGAGTTTTATGCATTGGAGTCAGCCTAGGAAAAAAGCAATGGATCAAAATCTAAATGCCACTACCATATGGCCAGGCCTTGATTAAGAGTAGCTATGAGTGTTACTAAATGATGAGAATTTTTTTTGAAATTTTTCCTCATTGATAGAAAGATGTTACCTAATGGTGATGTTATTTTTTAAACCAAATCTGCTAACATGGATGCTTGTAGGTTTGTTATAATAAAAAGCAGTCATTAATACAAATATTTACATACATATCTTTATATTCAACTATTTCTACAGGACTTCAAAATTGCACGGTTCTCCTTTCTTATTTCATTCTTTTGACAAAATCCTGGGATGTAGGTTAACCTAAGACAGTGATGGCAAACCTTTTAGAGACCGAGTGCCCAAAACCGCCCCGCCCCCAGCCTGCTCCCGCTCCGCCCACCCACCCCCGCCCTGCTCCACCCTCACCCTGCCCGCTCTCAGGGCCATCCATGGCCCACCGCAGATCGCCCAGGTGGCCCTGCAGTGTCATGGTGGCCATGCCCTCCGCCTGTGTGCCGCAGCATCATCTGCTACCCAGCTGCCATGTGTTTGGCTGCGCTGCTCTGCCCGGGCCACACCCGGGGGTGACTCTCCTCCGGGGGGGCTGCTGAGGAGGGGGCTGCAGGGGGAGGCGGGGCTGGGGCAATGGCATGTGTGCCCAGAGAGAGGGCTCCGAGTACCGCCTCTGGCACTCGTGCCATAGGTTCACCACCACTGGCCTAAGAGGTACCTGACTGGTCCAGCAAGAAAGCTTCAGGGCTGAATGAGAAAGATTTTTCCTAATATGAACAGTCTTAATTCTATTGGCCTTTTGCAAGGTTGTGAAGACCTGGCTCTTCCCCAAGACATTGGAGGCATCGGGGACTTTAATTGGAAAGCTGCAGCATGGCTGCATGTGTCTAATGGCTTGTGTTGAACTTCAGTGTGGTTTTAGTTTTAATGTAATTATTTATTTGTGTTGCCATCCAGAGTATCTCAGATAGATGGGTGGCTATATAAATAGGATAAATACAGCGCAATGCAGTACAGTATAATAAAAAGACAGCTTCATTGCCCCCATCTTCTGGATGTTTCCAGCCTGGAAATGTGCCATAGGAATGGCTCAAGAACTTTTGCTATCCAGGGCAAAGCAGCTAGCTTAAAAACCAAGTTCTGATGCTTAAGACAGATTTCTATGTCTGTCTAAGTATGTGTAGTGTGCAATGAGTAAAAAGAAGAGGTTCTGGAAGAAATGAACTGCTGCCTAGTCTAAGAACTGGGATCACACACAGCATCCTAAACCCTAAACTGAAGTTAATCCAACACCATTGCTCTGCTCACATAATATTCTGTGCCAAACAAATGGATACCATGTGTTATGACTTATGACTTAAAAGGATAGCCTGGTTTTCACAGCATGTCAAGTAATAGCTAGTGGGCTCTCAAAAAACCGTTGTTTCACAAAGCCATGCTGAATGTCACCTTAATCTAAGATCCCCTAATCTCTGTGCATGAAAGATTAAGAGAGGGAAACTGACTGGAACATAGCTCATTTTCTACTTTCTGGTGCTTTGCCTCTAGGTCAGGGGTTCTGGGAAATGTTGAAAGTTCGAAATGCCCTGATTTAGGGCGTGATGCCATTGAGAGGCTGTTGGGGAAAAGACTTTTTAACTTCAGCTTCAGTAATACAGATCTGTCTGACAGGGATTGTTGTGAAATCAAGCTAAAAGAGGTCAGGCTCGTAAAAGCAATGTAAATACAAGTGAAATACGGAAAAATGGCAACTTTTCTGTAATCAAACTGTGCTGAATTGGGCACAGGAAGACTGCCACATGCTGAATGGTTCTGGGGCTTCTGCATGTCTTCTGTGGGCAAAGCAGCTCCTTTAGCATTTATGCATGGCCCCTCCCTAAAGCCTTCTTGGACCACTAGGCCAGGGCTTTTCAACCTTTTCACCCATTGTACCACTTTTAGGATATGGCAATATCCGAGTACCACCAGTCACCTAGCAAGGCGTCAAAAACTTGAGCAAAAAAAAAAAAGGAAAAAAAATGATAAAGTACAGGTAGTCCTCGACTTACAACAGTTCACTAAGTGACTGTTCGAAGTTACAATGGCACTGAAAAAAGTGCCCCCCAAGCCACAGCCGAGCAAGACAGTGCCCAGCGGCGCTCTTCCTCCTGTCCAAGGTTTTCATTGTTGTGAGCATTTCTGTTGAGGATTGGCAGCGGGGGTGGGATGGGGGGGTGTTTGGTTTTTATTCCCCCCCGTCTGCTGGGTGGTTGCCGCAGGTTTTGGTCACTTCACATGACCCTGGGACACTGTGACCATCATAAATATGAATCAGTTGCCAAACATCTGAATGTCAATCACAAGACCCTGGAGATGCTGCAACATTCCAGCTGATCGGTGCTTCTTCTGGGCTCAGCAGAAGTACCAGGATCAGTGCTGCTTTCCAGCTGGAGCCTGGCGCTGATCCTGGTGCTTCCACTGAGCCCTGACAGCCCTGCAGCTCCAGCCGTCTCTCGCTCAGGCTTGTGCAGTACTGCCACCGGTTCAGCTCATTCCCCTCCCCCGCTACCACTTTTCTAGGATGGTCGCGTACCACCTGCCAGGTGCCAATGTACCACAATGTACCACTGATTGAAAAGCCTTGCACTAGGCTGCACTTTTTGGTTGCCAAATGGAAGAAGCCACATCTTGGCTCAAAAATAGATCCTTTTCCCCCCCAGGTAGTGACATATAACGTTTTCATAGCATCACCCTGCCATTGTTGAAGTGATGTGACATTAGCATAAGCAGTGGTTGGATAACTCTAGAAGACCCAAAGATACGATGCAGCCAAGTGAGACATCAGAGGTGAGAATTCACCCTTTCAAGCAAGTGCCTTGGGAATGGTCTTTAGTAATACTGTATGGGAGCAAAAGATGCTCCTGGCAAAGGGGCATCTTCTGAGTCATGGGAGCAGTCCTCTTGGGTCCATCCCATATAATGCATGAGAGGACAAAATAACTAGGGCTTGTCTTTGCCCTTCCCCAAACTTGAGTTAGTTAGGGATTGCCAGATGCTTTTTGGACATTAATCAGACGTTCTCAGGGGACATTAAATGGAAGAAGAATCAATAGCTATTTGTTGTGTTCTTTATATTCCCCCCCCTTAATCCCCTATGCATATCCTGATCACCCATTAAGGGTGATTGCCTTTCACCATTGATCGCCCATTAAGGGTGATTGCCCTTCACCATTGATCGCCCATTAAGGGTGATTGCCCTTCTCCATCTGCATACAGTTTCATGCCCGTTGCTGGTTGGCTAACTAGCAACAGGGTCT